>NW_028163522.1:0-47500 GCF_964263955.1 Coregonus lavaretus
ACCCACTGTCTGCATCCCAAATGGCACCCTATTTCCTATTTAGTGCACTTAATAGGAAATAGAGTGCCAAATAGAGTCCCGTGTAGCTCAGTTGGTAGAGCATGGCGCTTGCAACGCCAGGGTTGTGGGTTTGATTCTCACAGGGGACCAGTACAAAAAAAAATTCAACAAATTATGAACATGTATACACTCACTACTGTAAGTTGCTCTGGATAAGAGTGTCTGGTTAAACATTTTTAAAAATAATATTGGGGAAGCAGACATTGAATCGAATACCTCTAAAATCCCTTCCTAACTGCTACAATAACAGCAGCGTCCCATACTGAAAGACCTGACAACATTTTCCCAGCCAGCAACCCATTCTGACAACGTGAATAGACTGTCTCCTTCCCAGCCAGCAACCCATTCTGACAACGTGAATAGACTGTCTCCTTCCCAGCCAGCAACCCATTCTGACAACGTGAATAGACTGTCTCCTTCCCAGCCAGCAACCCATTCTGACAACGTGAATAGACTGTCTCCTTCCCAGCCAGCAACCCATTCTGACAACGTGAATAGACTGTCTCCTTCCCAGCCAGCAACCCCTTCTGACAACGTGAATAGACTGTCTCCTTCCCAGCCAGCAACCCATTCTGACAACGTGAATAGACTGTCTCCTTCCCAGCCAGCAACCCATTCTGACAACGTGAATAGACTGTCTCCTTCCCAGCCAGCAACCCATTCTGACAACGTGAATAGACTGTCTCCTTCCCAGCCAGCAACCCCTTCTGACAACGTGAATAGACTGTCTCCTTCCCAGCCAGCAACCCATTCTGACAACGTGAATAGACTGTCTCCTTCCCAGCCAGCAACCCATTCTGACAACGTGAATAGACTGTCTCCTTCCCAGCCAGCAACCCATTCTGACAACGTGAATAGACTGTCTCCTTCCCAGCCAGCAAC
The DNA here is from genome assembly GCF_964263955.1 of Coregonus lavaretus. Taxonomy (NCBI): domain Eukaryota; kingdom Metazoa; phylum Chordata; class Actinopteri; order Salmoniformes; family Salmonidae; genus Coregonus; species Coregonus lavaretus. The sequence goes on from NW_028163522.1 coordinate 943, forward strand.
CCATTCTGACAACGTGAATAGACTGTCTCCTTCCCAGCCAGCAACCCATTCTGACAACGTGAATAGACTGTCTCCTTCCCAGCCAGCAACCCATTCTGACAACGTGAATAGACTGTCTCCTTCCCAGCCAGCAACCCATTCTGACAACGTGAATAGACTGTCTCCCCCTGACTGTTTGATGTGTTTCTTTTTTTTAGGGGGTAGATCAGCTTTAATATTGCAGATAGACTGTAACTTCCATCAATGTAATTGTCTGCATCACTTCCAATCCCCCATATGTTTTTTTTCTTCTCGCAAATATATATATATATATATATATATATATATATATATATATATATATATATATATATATATATATATATATATATATATTTATATACACACGTATACATACATACATATGTATATATATGTATATATACATACACATATACACATCCTTTTAAAAAATAAATTTCCCTTTATTACCCTCCAACCCCACCACCCCTTCCCTAATTGGAGTAAACTAGTGAACAACAACGCTTAGGCCTCTACTTCCAGCTTATACATACTATATACATTTTATGGACACAGTCAATTTTACAATAATTGTATTTTGTTTGTTTTTTACTCCTGAACTTCCTCTACCCTCAACCTCTCCGATCAGTTTCATGATGTCCATCCGGTTTGCTTCTACATGCCATATCCTTCTAACTGCTGTGTGTTTCTTAGAGAGACACTGCGGGCGATGCATCGGAATCTGCTCTGTTGAAATGTATCGAGCTCTCCTGTGGGTGTGTCCGCTCCATGAGAGAAAGAAACACCAAAGTGGGCGAGATACCCTTCAACTCGACCAACAAGTACCAGGTATACAATTACCCCCTACAACCATTTACTACACAAACATATACAGTGGGGAGAACAAGTATTTGATACACTGCCTATTTTGCAGGTTTTCCTACTTACAAAGCATGTAGATGTCTGTAATTTTTTATCATAGGTACACTTCAACTGTGAGAGACGGAATCTAAAACAAAAATCCAGAAAATCACATTGTATGATTTTTAAGTAATTAATTTGCATTTTATTGCAGGACATAAGTATTTGATCACCTACCAACCAGTAAGAATTCCGGCTCTCACAGACCTGTTAGTTTTTCTTTAAGAAGCCCTCCTGTTCTCCACTCATTACCTGTATTAACTGCACCTGTTTGAACTTGTTACCTGTATAAAAGACACCTGTCCACACACTCAATCAAACAGACTCCAACCTCTCCACAATGGCCAAGACCAGAGAGCTGTGTAAGGACATCAGGGATAAAATTGTAGACCTGCACAAGGCTGGGATGGGCTACAGGACAATAGGCAAGCAGCTTGGTGAGAAGGCAACAACTGTTGGCGCATTATTAGAAAATGGAAGAAGTTCAAGATGACGGTCAATCACCCTCGGTCTGGGGCTCCATGCAAGATCTCACCTCGTGGGGCATCAATGATCATGAGGAAGGTGAGGGATCAGCCCAGAACTACACGGCAGGACCTGGTCAATGACCTGAAGAGAGCTGGGACCACAGTCTCAAAGAAAACCATTAGTAACACACTACGCCGTCATGGATTAAAATCCTGCAGCACACGCAAGGTCCCCCTGCTCAAGCCAGCGCATGTCCAGGCCCGTCTGAAGTTTGCCAATGACCATCTGGATGATCCAGAGGAGGAATGGGAGAAGGTCATGTGGTCTGATGAGACAAAAATAGAGCTTTTTGGTCTAAACTCCACTCGCCGTGTTTGGAGGAAGAAGAAGGATGAGTACAACCCCAAGAACACCATCCCAACCGTGAAGCATGGAGGTGCACCGTATTGAGGGGAGGATGGATGGGGCCATGAATCGCGAGATCTTGGCCAACAACCTCCTTCCCTCAGTAAGAGCATTGAAGGTGGGTCGTGGCTGGGTCTTCCAGCATGACAACGACCCGAAACACACAGCCAGGGCAACTAAGGAGTGGCTCCGTAAGAAGCATCTCAAGGTCCTGGAGTGGCCTAGCCAGTCTCCAGACCTGAACCCAATAGAAAATCTTTGGAGGGAGCTGAAAGTCCGTATTGCCCAGCGACAGCCCCGAAACCTGAAGGATCTGGAGAAGGTCTGTATGGAGGAGTGGGCCAAAATCCCTGCTGCAGTGTGTGCAAACCTGGTCAAGACCTACAGGAAACGTATGATCTCTGTAATTGCAAACAAAGGTTTCTGTACCAAATATTAAGTTCTGCTTTTCTAATGTATCAAATACTTATGTCATGCAATAAAATGCAAATTAATTACTTAAAAATCATACAATGTGATTTTCTGGATTTTTGTTTTAGATTCCGTCGCTCACAGTTGAAGTGTACCTATGATAAAAATTACAGACCCCTACATGCTTTGTAAGTAGGAAAACCTGCAAAATCGGCAGTGTATCAAATACTTGTTCTCCCCACTGTACATCAAAGACACAACTGCATAAACCAAAATGTTTTATTTATTGTACAAACACACCTACAGCACTATCCAAGTCCTTTGAACCACCAAATATTTAATGACAGCAATGAAAAAAAGATACTCATATCTTCTACCATCTCTCTCTCCTTTTAAAGCTGTCCATTCATGAACAAGAGGACAATGAAAATGGCCACCTACTCGTTATGAAGGGAGCACCTGAAAGAATATTGGACAGGTATTTATTTACATCAAAACCGACTAACTAATGTGTCTCTCAATGGGTAGATACCAAAGAGTTGGATAGAGATATTTGGAGATAGTGCTCCCGAGTGGCGCAGTGGTCTAAGGCACTGCATCTCAGTGCTAGAGGCGTCACTACAGACCCTGGTTCGATTCCAGGCTGCATCACAATCCGGCTGTGATTGGGAGTCCCATGGGGCAGCTTGGTAAATAAGAACTTGTTCTTAACTGACTTGCCTAGTTAAATAAAGGTGAAAAATAAATAATAACAATAATAATAATGGCACTGCCCATGCTTTCACAGAAACCATTATGCCAAAGATACATAGAGGTGCCCTCTATCCAACTCTATGGTAAATACATACAGTGCCTTCAGAAAGTATTCACACCCCTTGACTTTTTCTACATTTTGTTGTGTTACAGCCTGAATTTAAAATGGATTAAATTGAGATTCTGTGTCACTTGTCTACACACAATACCTCATAATGGAATTACACTGAACAAAAATATAAACGCAACATGCAACAATTTCAAAGATTTTTCTGAGTTACAGTTCATATAAGGAAATCAGTCAATTTAAATAAATAAATTAGGCCCTAATCTATGACTGGGAATACAGATATGCATCTGTTGGTGACAGATACTTTAAAAAAACAGGTAGGGGTGTGGATCAGAAAACCAGTCAGTATCTGGTGTGACCACCATTTGCCTCATGCAGTGCGATCCATCTCCTTCGCATAGAGTTGATCAGGCTGTTGATTGTAGCCTGTGGAATGTTGTCCCACTCCTCTTCAATGGCTGTGCGATGTTGCTGGATATTGGCGGGAACTGGAACATGCTGTCGTACACGTGGATCCACTGCATCCCAAACATGCTCAATGGGTGACATGTCTGGTGAGTATGCAGGCCATGGAAGATCTGGGACATTTTCAGCTTCCAGGAATTGTGTCCAGATCCTTGCGACATGGGGCTGTGCATTATCATGCTGAAACACGAGGTGATGGTGGCGAATAAATGGCACGACAAGGGGCCTCAGGATCTCATCACGGTATCTCTGTGCATTGAAATTGTCATCGATAAAATGCAATTGTGTTCATTGTCCGTAGCTTATGCCTGCCCATACCATAACCCCACTGCCACCATGGGGCACTCTGTTCACAACGGTTACATCAGCAAACCGCTCGCCCACATGACGCCATAAACGCTGTCTGCCATCTGCCCGGTACAGTTGAAACCGGGATTCATCCGTGAATAGCACACTTATCCAGTCTGCCAGTTGCCATCAAAGGAGAGCATTTGGCCACTGAAGTCGGTTACGACGCCGAACTGCAGTCAGGTCAAGACCCTGGTGAGGACGACGAGCACGCAGATGAGCTTGCCTGAGACAGTTTCTGACAGTTTGTGCAGAAATTCTTCAGTTGGCAAATCCACAGTGTCATCAGCTGTCCGGGTGGCTGGTCTCAGATGATCCCGCAGGTGAAGAAGCCGGATGTGGAGGTTCTGGGCTGGCGTGGTTATACGTGGTTTGCGGCTGTGAGGCCGGTTGGACGTACTGCCAAATTCTCTAAAACAACGTTGGAGGCAGCTTATGGTAGAAAAATGAACATTCAATTATCTCAGTTTGTATCACATTCCAATGATAAAACTGGGGGGGGGGGGGGGGGGGGGGGGGGGACAAAAATGCAATTTCAGAATGTGGGGGGGACATGTCCCCTCCGTCCCCTGTGAAAGTTACACCCCTGATGGGACCAACACTTTACATGTTGCATTTATATTTTTGTTCAATGTATGTTTATAGAAAAGTTTACAAATTAATTAAAAATGAACCTGAAATGTCTTGAGTCAATAAGTAATCAACCCCTTAGTTATGGCAAGCCTAAATAAGTTCAGGAGTTTAAATGTGCTAAAGACGTCAAGTGCATGGACTCTGTCTGTGTGCAATAATAGTGTTTAACATGATTTTTGAATGACTACCTAATCTCTGTACCCCACACATACAATTATCTGTAAGGTACCGCAGTCGAGCGGTGAATTTCAAACACAGATTCAACTACAAAGACAAGGGAGGTTTTCCATTGCCACGCAAAGAAGGGCACCTATTGGTAGATGGGCAACAAAAAAAAGCAAACATTGAATAGCCCTTTGAGCATGGTGAAGTTATTAATTAGACTTTAGATGGTGTATCAATACACCCAGTCACTACAAAGATACAGGCGTCCTTCCAAACTCAGTTGCCGGAGAAGAAGGAAACCGCTCAGGGATTTCAGCATGAGGCCAATGGTGTCTTTAAAACAGTTACAGAGTTTAATGGCTGTGATAGGAGAAAAATGAGGATGGATCAACAACATTGTAGTTACTCCACAATACTAACCTAATTGACAGAGAAGGAAGCCTCTACAGAATAAAAATATTCCAAAACATGCATCCTGTTTGCAATAAGGCACTAAAGTAAAATTGCAAAACATGTGTGCAAAGAAAGGACCTTTTATCCTGAATACAAAGCGTTATGTTTGGGGCAAATCCAACACATCACTGAGTAACACTCTTCATATTTTCAAGCATGGTGGTGGCTGCATCATGTTATGGGTATGCTTGTCATTGGCAAGGAATAGGGAGTTTTTTTGGGTAAAAATAAAAGGAATAGAGCGAAGCACAGGCAAAATCCTAGAGGAAAACCTGGTTCAGTCTGCTCTCCAACAGACACTGGGTGGCAAATTCACCTTTCAGCAGAACAATAACCTAAAACACAAGGCCAAATATATACTGTAGTTGCTTACCAAGACAACATTGAATGTGGCCTAGTTACAGTTTTGACTGAAGTCGGTTTGAAAATCTATCGCAAGACTTGAAAATGGCTGTCTAGCAGTGATCAACAACCAACATGAGAAATATTGCTCAATCCAGGTGTGCAAAGCTGTAATCGCTGCCTAAGGTGATTCTAACATGTATTGACACAGTGGTGTGAATATTTATGTAAATTATATCTTTCTGTATTTCATTTTCATAAAATTTGCTCAAATTTCTAAAAACATGTTTTCACTTCTTCATTATGGGGTATTGTGTTCAGATGGGAGAGAAAACAAATGAATTGAATCCATTTTGAATTCAGGCTGTAACACAACAAAATGTGGAATAAGTCAAGGGGTGTGAATACTTTCTGAAGGGACTGTATCTCACTGGCTGACAGCAACAGGTGAATAATAGCCCCTATTGTATGTCTCTTAGGTGCAGCACCATCTTGATCCACGGCCAAGAGGTTCCAATGGACGCCAACTGGATCGAAGCTTTCCAGAGTGCCTACATGGAGCTGGGAGGGCTGGGAGAAAGAGTTCTAGGTACGTACACTACAGCACATAGTGCTATTTGGGACTCAACCTACGTTTGCTATATACGGATCACACATGCCACCTGGCTATTGTCTGTGCCCTTCCTTTCCATGTCACATCTCCCGATCTGTTCCTTACATCTGTCCCATCATAAAAACTCAATAAAATACGAAAGAACATCGGAACTTTTGATCTCCTTCAAAAAATAAAACATAAATAAAAGAGTCCCTGTCTATTTGTTGTGTTTCTCTCTCCCTCAGGGTTCTGCCACTTGCCCCTGTCTCCGGCCCAGTTCCCTCGGGGCTTCGCCTTTGACTGTGAGGAGGTCAATTTCCCTATAGAGGGAATGTGTTTCGTGGGTCTCATGTCCATGATCGATCCTCCTCGCGCCGCCGTCCCCGACGCTGTGGGGAAATGCCGCTCCGCCGGAATTAAGGTCATTGGCACAATAAACCAACCAACAAACCATTCGATCAACCAACCAACCAACCAACCAACCAACCAACGAATCAATTGATCAACCAACCAACCAACTAATCAATTAATCAACCAACCAACCAACTAACTAATCAATTAATCAACCAACCAACCAACCAACTAATCAATTGATCAACCAACCAACCAACCAACTAATCAATTGATCAACCAACCAACCAACTAACTAATCAATTAATCAACCAACCAACCAGCAATCCAACCAACAAATACATTAATCAACCAACCAACGAACTAATACATGAATCAACCAACCAACCAACTAATCAATTAATCAACTAACCAACTAACTAACTAATCAATTAATCAACCAACCAACCAATCAATCAATCAACCAACAACAATCACACAAAATGTAACTTTCACAAATTCCCAGGTTTTCCAGAAATCATGGTTGGAAGAATCATGGAATCAGCAGGGAGTAATTAGGAAATCCGGGAATCCTCCAACTGGAATTTCTGGAAAACCTGGGCATTTTCAGAGTCACTAGAGTCAAGTAAAAATAAAAATTACATACTATATATATACAGTGAGCTCCATAATTCATTGGACAGTGACCATTGTTTTGTTATTTTGGTTCTGTACTCTAGCACTTTGAGTTTGAAAGGATACAATGACAATGAGCGTGAAGTGCAGACTGTCAGCTTTAATTTGAGGGTATTTTCATACATATCGGATGAACCGTTTAGAAATGACAGCACCTTTTGTACATGGTCCCACCATTTTAAGGTACTACAAGTATTTGTTAAATTGGCTTCACAGATGTGTGTCGTTAGGCAGGTGTATTCATTTGTGTCGTTAGTGAATGCAGGAGAGCTGTTGATGAATAGTAATGATTCTAGACGTTGCTATTGCCTTTGGAGGTTGTTATTGGGGTGTGACAACATGAGGAAGACAGCAGTGTCGATGCAAATGAAGTTGGCCGTCAAAAGGCTCAGAAATGAAAATCAATCATTCAGGAACATTGCAAAAACCCTGGCCATGCCCAAGTCAACAGTTTTGTTCATCATTAACAAGAAAAAAACAACCGGTGAACTCAATTATGTCAAAAGACCCGGTAGACAGAGGAAGACCACTGTAGTGGATGACCGGAGAATACTCTCTATGGTGAAGAAAAACCCCCTGATAACAGCCCAACAGATCAAAAACACTCTCCTGGATGCAGGTGTAGATGTGTCAAAGTCTACCATACGCAGAAGACTACACCAGCAGGACTACAGAGGGTACACTACAAGATGCAAACCACTGATAAGCCTGAAGAACAGAAAGGCAAGATTACAGTTTGCTAAAAAGCACCTAAAAGAACCCCAAGAGTTCTGGAAAAAAATATTGTGGACAGATGAGACAAAGATTAACATGTACCAGAGTGATGGAAAGACAAAAGTGTGGAGAAAAAAAAGAAATGCCCATGATCCAAAGCATACCACCTCATCCATGAAACATGGTGGAGGGGGTGTTATGGCTTGGGCCTGTATGGCTGCCAGTGGAACAGGCTCACTTGTCTTCATCGATGATGTGACTGCAGACAGAAGTAGAACAATGAATTCTGAAGTCTACAGAAATATTTTATCTGCTCAGATAAAACCAAATGCCTCCAAACTCATTGGACGGCACTTAATCACGCAACAAGACAATGACCCTAAACATACTGCTAGAGCAACAAAGGGGTTTTTGATGGCCAAAAAGTGGAAAAACCTTGACTGGCCGAGTCAATCACCAGATCTGAATCCAATTGAACATGCATTTTACATGCTGAAGAGGAGACTTAAGGCAATAAGTCCCGAAACAAGCAGGAACTGAAGATGGCTGCAGTACAGGCCTGGCAGAGCATCACCAGGGAAGATACCCAGCGTCTGGTGATGGCGATGCATCGCAGACTTCAAGCAGTCATTGCATGCAAAGGATATGCGACCAAATATTAACAATGATTACTTTATTCTACATTATGTTAAACTGTCCAATGATTTTTGATGCCCGAAAATGGGGGGGACCATGTACAAAAGCTTCTATAATTCGTAAATGGTTCATCCGATATGTATGAAAATACCCTCAAATTAAAGCTGACAGTCTGCACTTCACCCTCATTGTCATTGTATCCTTTCAAACTCAAAGTGCTAGAGTACAGAACCAAAATAACAAAAGAATGGTCACTGTCCAGTGAATTATGGAGCTCACTGTATATATATATATATATATATATATATATATATATATATATATATATATATATATATATATAGATATATAGATATATATATATATACATACAGTACCAGTCAGAAGTTTGGACACACCTACTCATTCAAGGGTTTTTCTTTATTTTTACTACTTTCCTCATTATAGAATAATAGTGAAGACATCAAAACTATGAAATAACACATATGGAATCATGTAGCAGACCATAAAGGCCTGATTCACACAGTCCCCTCTGAACAGTTGATGTTGAGATGTGTCTGTGACTTGAACTCTGTGAAGCATTTATTTGGGCTGCAATTTCTGAGGCTGGTAACTCTAATGAACTCATCCTCTGCAGCAGAGGTAACTCTGGGTCTTCCATTCCTGTGGCAGTCCTCATGAGAGACAGTTTCATCATAGCGCTTGATGGTTTTTACGACTGCACTTGAAGAAACTTTCAAAGTACTTGAAATGTTCCGTATTGACTGACCTTCATGTCTTAAAGTAATGATGGACTGTCGTTTCTCTGCTTATTTGAGCTGTTCTTGCCATAATATGGACTTGGTCTTTTACCAAATAGGGATATATTCTGTATACTTGTCACAACACAACTGATTGGCTCAAATGCATTAAGAAGGAAATAAATTCCACAAATTAACTTTTAACAAGGCACACCTGTTAATTGAAATGCATTCCAGGTGACTACCTCATGAAGCTGGTTGAGAGAATGCCAAGAGTGTGCAAAGCTGTCATCAAGGCAAAGGGTGGCTATTTGAAGAATCTCAAATATATTTTGATTTGTTTAACACTTTTTTGGTTACTACATGATTCCATATGTGTTATTGCATAGTTTTGATGTCTTCGCTATTATTCTACAATGAAGAAAGTAGTAAAAAATTAAGAAAAACCCTTGAATGAGTAGGTGTTTCCAAACCTTTGACTGGTACTGTATATAGAATCTCCTGGAAGTCTATAAATGAGCAAAAACACAGAAAAAAACTCAAGTACAGTTCATGTGGTGACAGGTATAGATGACATAAGATGTGTTTATAGTTGTGATGATGTTTATGGTTCTCTACTGCCGTCAGGTCATCATGGTGACTGGCGACCATCCCATCACCGCGAAAGCCATCGCTAAAGGCGTGGGTATCATCTCAGAGGGCAACGAGACAGTGGAGGACATCGCTGAAAGACTGATTATTCCCCTGAGTCAAGTCAACCCCAGGTGTGTGTATGTGTATGTATGTATGACTTTCCACGTTGTTGTTTCTCATATGTCATAAAATTTTAGCTTCTGCTTTTTTACCTTGCTACGCATGCCAAACTTGACAAATGCTATCATGAAAGAAGACCACAATGGAAATAAGTTGTTTACTTTTTTGTGTTTATCCTAGATGATTCTTGATCACGTGCATAATGTTATATGTGTACCTTGTTTCACATTTTTTAATAAACGAAACGTAACAAAAAAAATATGTTGGCTTGTATCTGTCTCTCTCCCAGAGAGTGCGTGTGTTTGTGCGTGGGTGTGTGTGTGCGTGCGTGTATGCATATGTGAGCGCTTGTGTGTGTGACTGTTCGCGCCTGTGTGTGTATCTGTGTATTTGTGTGGTTTCTCACTGGGGGCTGGTGTCTGTGTGTCTCTTCCAGGGATGCCAAGGCCTGTGTGGTGCACGGAGGGGACCTGAAGGACATGAGCGCAGAGTACCTGGATGACCTGCTCAGGAACCACACTGAGATAGTGTTCGCCCGCACATCACCTCAGCAGAAACTCATAATCGTAGAGGGCTGCCAGAGAACGGTGAAAGGATGTCTGTGTGTGTGCGCTTGTGTGTGTGTGGGTGTGTGTGTGCGCGCTTGTGTGTGTGCGCTTGTGTGTGTGCGGGTGTGTGTATTTGAGTCTCTATAATGAAAGCATGAGTCAGGGATTCTGAATCTATTATCCTGTTCAGACTTAGATACTGGGGAGCTATTATCCCTATAGAAAAGTATTTGATGGGAAAATTGCTCCAGAATTGACACACCGTAAAACTTAAATTAAACGCAGAGTCTCAAACAGCCGCTGTCTCTTTTAACAATAGCTGGGTAACTGCACACATTTCAGCAAATAAACGCCTGTTTCAAATAAACGCTGGGTCTAAATTAAGTCTTTACGTGGTTACCATGAATTATCATGAATTGTTTGCGAGGTTCTATGATTTTTTTACATTAAATAATTCAGTAATGACTCAAAAAAAATGATGTCAATCATCCGTTTTTATCACCAGTAAGAAACTGTTGAGCAGCTGAGAACTGCTAGTTAACGGGCAAGCACAAAAACAGTCAACAAGTTCGGGACTACAGACCCCCAGAAAACAGCCGATCGACCCTTCTAGTGGCGAAAGTTACAAATGTAAAAAATGCACAGTCAAATAGGATAATAATTACTCTATCAAGTTAAAGTTTTTCAAAATAGAGGCATACTAAGACAAAAGAAACGTGACAGTGTGTAAAAGATAACACATTATTGCAGGGAATTAAGAAATTGATTAAAATGCTGGAAGTGAATGCTGGAATTAAACAATTAACTATGCAAATGAGCAAAAGCTGTGTGCATTAAGGAATTAGATGCCTAACTCAAATATAAGCCTGTCTCTAATAAGCGCCTGTTGTGTTCAGTGATTTAAGCAAATAAACACCCTGGCTATTAATTTAAGTTTTACAGTGGGAGGAAAAGCATTGAAACACTGCATTTATCTCCCATTCACAGCAGTTTTTCAACTAAAATGTTTCTTATTTTCTGACTCTGAATTCTCTTGTTCTAGGGGGCAATCGTGGCGGTTACTGGGGACGGAGTGAACGACTCACCTGCCCTGAAGAAGGCTGACATTGGGGTTGCCATGGGGATCGCTGGGTCTGACGTCTCCAAGCAGGCTGCAGACATGATCCTCCTGGATGACAATTTCGCCTCTATTGTCACAGGAGTAGAGGAAGGTAAGAAAGGACGGAAGGAAGGAAGGAAGGGAGAGAAGGAGAGAAAGAAGGAAAGATTGAAAGAAAGAAAGTGAAATAACTTAATCTATCTGTTCTTCTTCAATCCCAAACAGGTCGTCTGATCTTTGATAATTTGAAAAAGTCAATCGCCTACACCCTGACCAGTAACATTCCAGAGATCAGCCCCTTCCTCCTCTTCATCCTCGCCAGCATTCCCCTGCCCCTGGGCACCGTCACCATCCTCTGTATCGACCTGGGCACAGACATGGTGAGGACCCACACACTGAAATAGTCTCTGGGGCCGTTTCCCGGACACAGATTAAGCATTGGTCCTGGATTTAAAAGCGAGAATCTCAATTGAGAGTGCTTTTTAGTCCAGGACTACTTTATTTGTTCCTTTAAAGTTGTAATGTTCTTTAGCAGTCCATTTGTTTGAACTTTTCTTCTGCTGCTAAAGAACATTACATTTGAAAGACTTTTTCAGCGAGTGCAGTTTTCCTTTTCCAGTTTATATGCACTGAAAGACTCATCATATCTCCACTCCTCATATCTCCACTCATCATATCTCCACTCCTTGACACTCAGTCACAAGCAGACGTTCTCTCAGCTTGATCATACATTACCTTTCAATCTATAACTCACCACTACCTTGCCCTGGGTCAGGGTGAGTTCTGCTAAATCCTCTAAAGCGAATTGGATTTGTATCCACTGCTGTGAGGACTCTAGTCTCACACTGGGTTAAGTCCATTTTCCACTTTAACTCACACACATTGCCCTGTTGTTGCCTCACTGGTAACGCCTTAAACCAATAGTCAGGGCTATTTTATTACGGAACCTATAGCTTTGTCACATTGTTCTCTGTCATACATTGTCTCAAACTCCTCTCTCTCTCTCTCTCTCCATCTCTCTTCATTAACTCCCTCTCCTCTCAACCCTGTCTCTGGTTACAGGTTCCTGCTATCTCATTGGCCTATGAGACGGCTGAGAGTGACATCATGAAGCGTCAGCCCAGGTGCCCAAAGACAGACAAGCTGGTGAACGACAGACTGATCAGCATGGCCTACGGACAGATAGGTCAGAATACCTGTCGGGCTCATCCGTGTTTCTGTGTCCTAAATGGCACGCTATCATTGGCCCTGGTCAAAAGTAGTGCAATATATAGGAAATAGGGTTCCATTTGGGATGCAAGCCTTGTGTTTATAAGCCATTTTTGGGTGTGTCCCCCAAATGGCACACTATTCCCTATATAGTGTACTACTTTTGTCATAAGTAGTGCACTAACAGAGAATAGTGTGCCACTTGGGACACACTCTTTGTATTTTTGCCCTCTGTTGTTCATGCCAGTTATTGAAACAGATATTATATTGTGCTGATGGACTTGTCTCTCTCTCTCCAGGTATGATTCAGGCTCTGGCTGGTTTCTTCACCTACTTTGTGATCCTGGCTGAGAATGGCTTCTGGCCAGAGACCCTCCTGGGCATCCGTCTGAAATGGGACGACCGTGCTAACAACGAGGTGGAGGACAGCTATGGACAGCAATGGGTGAGACAGAGAGTTTAACATATCCATACAGTCTGTAGCTGTATGGAACCACAGCAAGCTGTATGGAACCACAGCAAGCTGTATGGAACCACAGCAAGCTTTTTTTTTTTGAAAGTAAACTTGCACACCTTGACATACTACTAGGTGCATGGAGAAAAGTGTCATCCATAAAAATACAAAATACAAAAATGTAGTCAATCAAATAAAATAAATTCAGCCCACTGGTAATTTTGTTGCTTCTAACAATTGAATGAATCTAAATTGTTGGAAGCATCAAGAGTACCAGAGTGGTTATTTTTTTATTGACAACTAAAACAGTTTTTCAGTTGTAAGTATACTAGGACGTGTTTCCTTTACACAGACCTACGAGCAGCGAAAGATCATTGAGTTCACCTGTCACACCTCGTTCTTTGTGAGCATCGTGGTTGTGCAGTGGGCCGATGTGATTATCTGCAAGACCAGGAGGAACTCTGTCTTTCAGCAGGGCATGAAGTAGGTGGAAACTGCGAAGTCTCAAATGACACCCTAGTGCACTACTTTTCACCAAAGCCCCTAGGGCTCTGGTCAAAAGTAGTGTACTACTGTATATAGGGAATAGGATTTTTACTTTGTATAAGTATGTACTGTATTTGTAAAAAATCTAAATGCGTCTTGTCCAATTCTTTCTTCTTTTCACCTCTCCCATCTCCATTTCCTCAACAGGAATCGTATCCTGATCTTTGGTCTCTTTGCTGAGACTGCTTTGGCTGCCTTTTTGTCCTACTGCCCAGGAATGGACATCGCCCTCCGCATGTATCCCCTGAAGTCAGTACAACACAGCACCCTAAAAACAAGGACATCCCATCCCCAATACCACTGTCTTTAATTCTACCCCAAAACTACTAAGTCCCTCACATGCCTTTCTCATATCACACCCTCAACTCCATGGATTTTACAATGAACTGTTTCCTCTGAAGTCAGTACCACACACGTCTCCACTCTGCAATACCCTAAACACTTCCAAAACAAATCCCTCAAATGTCTTTCTCATATCACACCCTCATATCATCCCAATGATTCAGTGTGAATCTGAATAGATTTTACAATGAACTCCAACAACCACTCCTCCCTTGTTTCACTCTCTCTCGTCTCTTTCTCTCTCTCACTCTCTGTCTCTCTCTCCGTCTCTCTCATTCAGGGTCTCCTGGTGGTTCTGTGCTCTACCCTACAGTCTCCTCATCTTCATCTATGATGAGGTCCGCAAGCTCATCATCAGGAGGTATCCTGGAGGTGGGTGACATAGTGACATAGAAAGACATAGGTGACATAGAGAGACGGACACTGAGAGTCACAGAAGATGCATTGTCTGTCACTGAGTGTCTGTTCTGTAAGGAGGAGACAAATCAAGAGATTCACAAAAGATAATTCATAATGACAGTTATTCGCTCATGTTAATCAGTCATGTTAATAAATCAGATTGATGTGCTGGGGATCAGTCACTGAGTTAAAAGGGCTTTGTCATATTGAAGCACTAAGAGGAAGAGATAATGGTATATAATGATGTTGTCTAATACAATCATTCTTGTCTGACTAATTTTAATCTTTCTCTTTTATAGGTTGGGTGGAACTGGAGACATATTATTAACATTCAGAAAAGTATTATTGTGAGTTTGAATTTCTGAGTCTGCGTGTATGTGAATGAGTCAGTATGTGTGTATGCAAGGTCTAGGTAAGCAAAGAACACAGCTTTTGTATGCGCAACAAAACTACCTTACAAATTGCATTTTGTCTTTGAAAATAACAAACAAGCCTACATAATAAGCCTACATTACCACTGAAAATAAGCCAACATTACCACTGTAAATAAGCCTACATTACCACTGAAAATAAGCCTACATTACCACTGAAAATAAGCCTACATTACCACTGAAAATAAGCCTACATTACCACTGCAAATGCTGCTAGTGTGTGTGTGTGTGTGTGTACACTGAGTGTACAAAACATTAGGAACACCTTCCTAATATTGAGTTGCACCACCGCCTTTTGCCCTCAGAACAGCCTCAATTCGTTGGGCCATGGACTCTACAAGGTGTTGAAAGCGTTCCACAGGGATGCTGGCCCATGTTGACGCCAATGCTTCCCACAGTTGGGTCAAGTTGGCTTGATGTCCTTTGGGTGGTGCATCATTCTTGATACACACGGGAAACTGTTGAGCGTGAAATACCCAGCAGCGTTGCAATTCTTGACACAAACCGTTGCGCCTGGCACCTACTACCATACCCTATTCAAAGGCACTTAGCTCTTTTGTCTTGCCCATTCACCCTCTGAATGGTACATATACATATGTCTCAATTGTCTCAAGGCTTAACAATCCATCTTTAACCCGTCTCCTCACCTTCATCTACACTGATTGAAGTGGATTTAACAAGTGACATTAATAAGGGATCATAGCTTTAACATGGATTCACCTGGTCAGTCTCTGTCATGGAAAGGGCAGGTGTTCTAAATGTTTTGTATACTCAGTGTATGTGTGTTTTTACAGTATTTGTGTGTGTGTGTGTGTGTGTGTTTGTCTGTCTGTCAGTCAATTGGTCTGTTATTGCACGGATCAGTACACCATTCTGGTTATCACAGAGAATACTGCTGCAAATAAAGCCTGTAATTGTGATTGATATTGCTGAGTTTTGACAATAACTATACTGGAAGGGCTTTCCAAACCCAAATGTCAAGCAAACAAGATGTTGCAAAATGGCTGTAGCATA
Source organism: Coregonus lavaretus (assembly GCF_964263955.1). Classification (NCBI taxonomy): domain Eukaryota; kingdom Metazoa; phylum Chordata; class Actinopteri; order Salmoniformes; family Salmonidae; genus Coregonus; species Coregonus lavaretus. Next base: position 16,883 of record NW_028163522.1, read on the forward strand.
CAAACGCACCCTAAATCGTTTTTGCTTCACCAAATAAAATGTATTTCAAAAGCAAAACATGTCAATTTAATTGCATCAATGATCAGTACTGAAGACTGTGGTTCCATTCCAAATGGCACCCTATATTCCATACACAGTGCACTACTTTTGACCAGAGCCATATGGGCATTGGTCAAAAGTAGTGCACTATATAGGGAATATAGGGTGAAGTTGGAACACCACATATGACAGATGGGACGTTGGGTGAAAATGCGTTGCTCTGAAATGTGTCTCGATATGAAATAAAGTTCATCTGCACAAAGCAGTTGTTCATGTTTGCCCTTTTGTAACCTATTACCAAATATATTATTACAACATTCATATTATTAGGTCATAAATGACAAGAGCATCCACTTCCTATGACCTAGATCAATATACAGCCTATTTAACCTTAGCCCTTGATCATGACTCTCAGTTCCATTACATTACACATAAGAGTCATTGGACGAAGGCGTCTTCGGTTTAGAGGCAACGTTCGGTCTGAACATTAACACGCATCGGTTGCAGTACGGTTTTGGAAGCAGACCTTATCTTCATGTCGAATTACGTGAGGCTTATTTGATCTAATAGAAGTTTAGGCTGTTACAAATGTACTGATATAAGTGGATGCACTTGGCATTGCCGAACTTTGGGAAAAGCTAGGTATGCCTGTTGTTCACGTGCATATCTGCCCTCTCATTGGCTAGAATGGTCCCACCTGATCTCGCTTGCCCGCAATAATTGAGGACATGCGTTTCAATTTTTTCCATGTAATAGATCATCTTTGGTGTAGATATTTTTTGTCCTTAGGCCATTTTGATCTTCCATTCTGACCTTCTCATGGGGACCGTCAGGGTCTCTGCTATCCGGGATCCTGGGACGTCCATATCCCCCATTGAAGTTGACATTTTGAATGGGTAAGGGTCACTGTTAATGTTAGGGGTAGGGTAAGGGTCAAGGTCAAGGGTCAAGGTCAAGGTCATGATTAAGGTTAGGTTAGAGTAAGGGTATGGACGTCCCAAGGATTCCGTCTAGCATTGACTTGACCGTCAGGAAAAATATAATAACATCCGTTTACGCCATATCCTGTTTCAGCTGTTAAAGAAACAATGGCGTTACTTCTAAGGTCAGTAGCTACCTGTGCCTTATCTAACTTTGAGACAGTTTATTTATGTTTACATTTCGTTTGTTGGTTGGTTAGACATACGTGTAATCAGAGGTGGGACAAAGTCATTGTTATGCAAGTCACAAGTAAGTCTCAAGTCTTTGCCCTCGAGTCCCGAGTCAAGTCGAGTCAAAGATGAGGCAAGTCCCAAGTCGAGTCAAAAGTCAAAGCCATCAAGTCTCAAGTCGAGTCCAAAGTCCTACATTTTAGTTTCGAGTCATTTCAAGTCCTCTTAGCAAGTCTTTGCAAGTCATTACAAGTCCTCGTAGCAAGTCTTCTCGAGTCATAAGGCGCAAGTCCAAGTCAAGTCACGAGTCATTGATGTTAAAGTCCAAGTCGAGTTGCAAGTCTTTGTACATTTTGTCGAGTCGAGTCTGAAGTCATCAAATTCATGACTCGAGTCTGACTCGAGTCCAAGTCACATGACTCGAGTCCACACCTCTGCGTGTAATACTTATTAATTTGTCTTAGAGTGATGTTCAAATATATTTATTTAGCTAGAGAGCTTGGGTCACCCTACTATCGTCATAACATTGTTGCTTGCGACACATACTAACCTTAGCATGCTAGCTAGCTAGCTCCTCCTGTGACAACAGATTTTAGATTTACAGCAAGTTATTTTGATAGATATAAACGCTAAAATGAGCTTTACATTCCTATGGAAGCAATGCTTCAAAGTTCCATGTATATAACCAGCTAGCTAGATTGCTTGTGTAGTATCCTAGCTAGCTAACCTAATATGTACTCTTAAGGAGCCAACCTTTACTCCTTTAGGTCCAAGGACCTTGTATGTTATTTTCAGAGGTAGACTGGCTCTGGCAGCCAAAACAGCCAAATTCCCCATCTAAACGTGAATTAATTTTCAATTGCGATACGGTTCTAGAAACAAAGCCCTTTACTTTCGTATCACATTCTTCAGTTACACACAGGTGTTCGGAGCTAGCCCTCGATCTTGACTCAGTTCCATTACATTACACGTAAGTAATTGTACAAAGGCCTCTTCTGTAAGGGTGAGTTTTGTTAAGACCGGACGCTCAATCGGAACATTAATACACGTCACTTGCTGTTTTGGAAGCATAAGGACCTTATCTTTCATATCAGTGAGAAAGAAAATAAATAAAAAATAGTTTAAATTGATACACACCTTGATAGTGTTAGTGTACCCACACGGCCCTATTGCCATGTTACAGCGCTTGTTTACGGACAGAAGACAGAGGCGACCACCTGTACTAATTAGCTATCTAGCATGCTCCGAACACCTGTGTGTATGTCTAACTCGGGAAGTGTAGTTTCTAGGATGGAGGCACCCACAGCTGTATGGCTCTGTAACTGCTACAGTAAGTGTACATTTTTATTTGAAGGATTCTTTCTCGCTGATGAAAGATGAGGGCCATATGTTTTGAAAGCCGTGTCACAAGCGATGATTAGTGAAGTTTCTAAAAGTTAAAACACAGCGTCGGGATTGTAGTTCATATGAGCCTGTCATGGGTGAAGCTGACGGCTGAGAACTTTAGGGAGAATGCCGCCTACTGTAACTAATTAGCACAGGTGGTCCCTCTGTCTTCCGCAAACACTCGTTGTAACATGGAGATGTGGCCGTGTGGGAACACTAACCCCATAAAGGTGTGTATCAATTTAACCTTTTGTTTTTTGAAAAGTATTTCTCGTTGATCTGAAATAAAGTCCTTATGCTTCCAAAATCGTGCATCAAGCGATGCGTGTTAATTTTCAGAACGAGCGTCGGGGCTCTTAATAAAATTCCCCCATACAGAAGACTCCTTCGTCCAATGACTCTTATGTCTAATGTAATGGAACTGAGAGTCATGATCAAGGACTAGCTAGCTAGCTTGTCCCAACCTTTGGATGTGGGGTTATCTAGGGATTCATTAGCCGACTAAACTCAACGATTTACGACTAGTGTGGGCTTCCGATGTCACATAAAATTATGTTTTTATAAAAAAGACTGATTTCAGCACCCAAAGAATAGCCCGCAATTACACAGAACAATGTCATGTGTAATTGCGGGCTATTCTTTGGGTGCTGAAATCAGTCGGGATTCCTTAGCCCAATAATGAACTAAAGGAGCCTAACGTTACTCTTTCTAGTCCAAGGACCTTACATGTTCTGTTTAGAGGTGAATTGGGTCTGGCAGCCAAAACAGCCAATACTCCCATCACTTGCAGCCAATAGTATTTTTCAGTGACAACACGTTTGTGGCGTCAGTCTTCCATTTACACAGGTGTTTGGGGACTCAGATAGCTAATTATCACAGGTAAGCCTCTGTCTTCCGCCTGTTTTCCGTAAACAATCGCTGTAACATGGAAATATGGCTGCGTGGGAAACCCAACCAAACCCTCAGGGGTCGCGTTAACGCAGAATTTTGCCTTTTTCATGCAGAAAACGAAAGATTAAACGCAGAAAAAATATCTTACTGCGTTTTGTACATGTACATCTAAAATGCTTCTAATTGTAAATTCTGCTCGGCTTCAGTGAGGTTTCGTTCCAAATCATGAATGTAAAAGTACTAATTTCGTGCTTCAGTTGCACTTCTCCACTCGGATGAAATATCTTTGCCCTTGTCACTGGTTCACCAGCGCTCTGACTGATATGTAGCAACAAATTATCCATTATATTGACTGGATACTGAAGTGGCCGCTCCGGAACCTAAAAGAAAATACATGTCTTAAAAAATGGTAGGCAGTAGGGAGGAGGCAAGATCAGGAGGGACCATTCTAGCCAATGAGAGGGCAGATATACGCGTGTGAACAACTGGCACAACTCAGATATAAAGTGTTTTTTCTCAAAATTGCCGGGATGTCATGGTCCTACTTATATCAGTACACTCGTAACAACTTAAACATTACGAAAATAAATAAAAATGCCACCTGCTGGAGAGGACAGGTTTTGGGCCGAATTATGCCTCTCACGTCGTCTTCCTCTGTGTGTAAGCTACTTTTCTCCGGTACTTAACATACTTTCCTCCTGTCTAGTTTTTCTCCGGTACTTACCTCCGGTATAGTTTTTCTCCGGTAGCAAGTTAAAATGCATGATAAACATTAGAAATATGATGGCCATGCATCGTTTTTGTAAAAAAAATACCTTGCTTTTTCATTGGAAGGTAATTTACTTGTCTGGCTGCTAGCCAATTAGCGTTCCGCTTCTGATTTTCTGCGGAATGTGTTGCACTAACTGGGAACACTAAAATAACACATCCTAGATCTGAATGAATGAAATAATCTTATTAAATACTTTTTTCTTTACATAGTTGAATGTGCTGACAACAAAATCACACAAAAATTATCAATGGAAATCAAATTTATCAACCCATGGAGGTCTGGATTTGGAGTCACCCTCAAAATTAAAGTGGAAAACCACACTACAGGCTGATCCAACTTTGATGTAATGTCCTTAAAACAAGTCAAAATGAGGCTCAGTAGTGTGTGTGGCCTGTATGACCTCCCTACAACGCCTGGGCATGCTCCTGATGAGGTGGTGGATGGTCTCCTCCCAGACCTGGACTAAAGCATCCGCCAACTCCTGGACAGTCTGTGCGTTGGTGGATGGAGCGAGACATGATGTCCCAGATGTGCTCAATTGGATTCAGGTCTGGGGAACGGGCGGGCCAGTCCATAGCATCAATGCCTTCCTCTTGCAGGAACTGCTGACACACTCCAGCCACATGAGGTCTAGCATTGTCTTGCATTAGGAGGAACCCAGGGCCAACCGCACCAGCATATGGTCTCACAAGGGGTCTGAGGATCTCATCTCGGTACCTAATGGCAGTCAGGCTACCTCTGGCGAGCACATGGAGGGCTGTGCGGCCCCCCAAAGAAATGCCACCCCACACCATGACTGACCCACCGCCAAACCGGTCATGCTGGAGGATATTGCAGGCAGCAGAACGTTCTCCACGGCGTCTCCAGACTCTGTCACATGTGCTCAGTGTGAACCTGCTTTCATCTGTGAAGAGCACAGGGCGCCAGTGGCAAATTTGCCAATCTTGGTGTTCTCTGGCAAATGCCAAACGTCCTGCACCCACCTGTGGACGTCGGGCCCTCATACCACCCTCATGGAGTCTGTTTCTGACCGTTTGAACAGACACATGCACATTTGTGGCCTGCTGGAGGTCATTTTGCAGGGCTCTGTCAGTGCTCCTCCTTGCACAAAGGCGGAGGTAGCAGTCCTGCTGCTGGGTTGTTGCCCTCCTACGGCCTCCTCCACGTCTCCTGATGTACTGGCCTGTCTCCTGGTAGCGCCTCCATGCTCTGGACACTACGCTGACAGACACAGCAAACCTTCTTGCCACAGCTCGCATTGATGTGCCATCCTGGATGAGCTGCACTACCTGAGCCACTTGTGTGGGTTGTAGACTCCGTCTCATGCTACCACTAGAGTGAAAGCACCGACCAAAACATCAGCCAGGAAGCATAGGAACTGAGAAGTGGTCTGTGGTCACCACCTGCAAAACCAGTCCTTTATTGGGGGTGTCTTGCTAATTGCCTATAATTTCCACCTGTTGTCTATTTCATTTGCACAACAGCATGTGAAATGTATTGTCAATCAGTGTTGCTTCCTAAGTGGACAGTTTGATTTCACAGAAGTGTGATTGACTTGGAGTGTTCCCTTTTTATTTTTTGGAGCAGTGTATTTGGTGTGAAGAAACTATAGTTGCATGTCCCTTCTCACTATATTGAAGCAAAAAACAACAACTGTTGACGTTCAATATAAAACGCAGGTGAAATGGTTTAAAATGCACTTTTTTTTTGTTGATGGTTTTGAAAATTTAGATTTCTGAAAGCCAATGCGACCCCTGACCCTATAAAGGTGTGTAGTAATTGAACCTTTCGTTTTTTAAATTTTATTTCTCGCTGATATGAAAGATATGTTCCTTATGTTTCCAAAACCGTACCACAAGCGATGCGTGTTAACATTTAGAGCTTGGTTTCCCAACTACCTTCAGCTGCGGGACGATTTTTTTCTTGAGCGGTTGGTTGGGGGGCCGGAACATAATTACAAATACTTTGTACACTGCAAATTGACTGCAAGAAGCCCAAACCAATATAGTATTTGACAAAAACATACTGTAATTATTTCAAACCTTGACTAACTTCCTCCGTTAGTAAATCCATGTGCTGCTCTTCTCAGTTCATGGCAGCTCGGTCTGTGAGTACCCAACGGCTCCGCTTGGGCTGCTCTTCTCAATGACGAGACATTAGAGAGCGGTTAGCTTTTCATCACTCAAAACTTGGACAAAATTCAAGGAACATTTATTATTTTCTGTGAAATAATCTCTCCTGTCTTATATTTGACGAGATTGAAGCACTTCTGACACCATCTTAGGATCTCAGTCATATGACTGTAATGCGCAGCAGAGCACGAGAAAATGGCTCAACTTTCAAATGTTAGTGATCAATTTAGTGATACCGGAGCCCTGCCCGTCCCGTAGTTATGGATGAAAAAACAGGCCCTAACCTGACGCATTCGGTTAGCAGAGCTCTAGTTTGAACTTGAACATCCTTGCTTGTGCATTATTATTTCAGCTATTGCTCAACTTCGTTTCACCAATATCAAACTGATAGTTATCAGTGTAGGCTATAATCTCCTCTGATGAAATAGGAAGGAACTTGCTCAGTGAAACAAACCTTGTCATTTACAACTAAACCATGTTATTACTAACATTACTAAAATATGTTGTTTGATCTCTCTCACAGGACACTAGCCCGACAGGGCACTTGCTTATCCCGCCCTCGGTTTGGCGTTTTCTACAGACAGTGAGTAGATTTTGTGTGAGTGTGTCAGTGTCGGGTTGGAACTGAAATTATTTTCCAATCGTTTCGTTCTGAACATAACTATTTTTTTTTTTTTTCCTTTTGTTCCACTGTTCCGACCAGCAAAAGAAAGTTCTGAATTGGTTCGAATAAAAAAACAAATACTGCTTTATATCATTCCTTTCTGTACCTTTTTAAACCTCTGAAATATATATATAGTTTCCTTTAGCTCGACATTAAATGACTTCACCAATCAGTGCGCATAGAGCAGCTTGCTGGGAAGCAGCTAAGCAATTTAATCTGTATAGGAAAGTATTTTAAGAGCAAGTTGTATTTTGCCGTAACAGCATGGTTTAATCATAATGAAAGACCAACACACACTGTGCTGCCAGTCAGTGTAGGGCGCGAGATGGAACTGACATTTTGAGGGTGAGGATGGAGGAAGCTTGCCTTGAAGCGCTGGGCATCTTGTTATGACATGCATTATCTGAATTAGGCCCACAGAATTATACCTACGGAGGAGGGGCTTCTATGCAGGAACTTTGAATCTCTTTGAACTTCAGAGTTGGTTTAACGTTGGACCAGAGCTAACGTTCGCAAGCTAACAGCTTGTAGAGGAGCACTAGATAATATTTTTTGTACAATATATTTATAAGCATTTTTTTTTTCTTTTTTTTTTGTACAATTAACAATCAGCAGCAAAATATGACAGATAATGTCCAGTTATTCCTCCCACCCACTCAACACAACAGGCCACACGGGAGCACATCGTGCTAAACCTTTCCCTCCCCAACACATGAACACCCCCCTCCCTCCCTTCACCGGGTATTAGCTTCAATGATTATCAGGTGATCCTGAGTGGCGCAGCGGTCTAAGCGTCACTATAGACCCGGGTTCGATCCCGGGCTGTATCACAACCGACCATGATCGGGAGTCCCATAGGGCGGCGCACAATTGGCCCAGCGTCGTCCGGGTTAGCGGAGGGTGTGGCCGTCATTGTAAATAAGAATTTGTTCTTAACTGACTTGCCTAGTTAAATAAAAACAAATAAACATCCAATGCTAGAAAACAAATTATTCAACGCAAAAATAAATAATAATAAAAATGATACATTAAGGAAGAAAATAACAATGAGGCATCTAAGGTGACGACTCTAGAAACTTCTGAACGTCCCCCCAGACATCAGTCAATTCAAAGGGTTTACTACGTAAATTGTACATAATTTTTCAGATGGAATATAGGAAGTTAGTTATTTTAGCCACATCTGCTTGCTTGGCGGAGTGTCACACTTCCACACTTCCATTAATTGGCTGCATTGACTGCCAATTTAATGAATCTGGTTTTGCTACCAACATTAACTGGTAGAACAGAGTCATCTCCAAGAAGAATAAGGGAAGGATCTAGTGGTACAATCATATTAGTGACCTGTGATAACATCTGGATAATGTCTTTCCAACAATTGCCTAGTTCAGGGCAGGACAAAAAAATATGCATAAGTGGGCCCACCCCTGTTTTACACCTTGGGCAACATTTTGAATATTTAGGGTCCACTTTAAACCTTTCTGGTGTAAAGTAAACCCTATGTAAAATATAGAATTTTGTTAAATGGAAGATGCTGAGCATCTAAAAAGAGCTTTGCCCATTCTCATCCTCAACAATGAGATCAAGGTCATCACACCACTTCATGCAAGCCTCCAGAGATTCATCGTTCCCCAACAGAGCTTGAAGACTAGAGTACATGTAAGAAATGAAACCTTTTACCCCTTTCCTCTCCAGCCACAGTTTATCAGGTGTAGATGTACTCCTGGGCTGAATCCTCCCTGTTGAGTGGCAATATAATGCCGAACCTGTAGGTACTTGAAGAAATGAGTTTGAGGTAACTGAAAATGAGATGCCGGTTGTTGAAAGCGTAGTAGTTCACCTTCTCTTTACAGATGACCAAATGTTTTAATTCCTTTGTTGAACCAAGAAAATGTAATACCATTTCTCAGGGTTTTGGGTAAGATGGGGGTTATTATAGAAAGGCGTTTGTTCATATATAGATCTATGCCCTTCTGTTTGTTTACAGACTTCAATCAATATATTTAGTGTTTTTAATTAAAGGGGTGTTTATGAGACCTAGCAAAGCTTTAGGTGGGCTACTATAAGGTATAGATGACAATGAAACAGAGGAAAGACACTCTTCCTCTGTCTCCAAGAGGGTGAACTTGTTGTATTTTGCCGTACCCACACAGCCTTTAACTGAGATGCCAGTAGTACAACTGGAAGTCAGATAGAGCCCTTTCCACAGAAATGAAGAGACCTTCCTATTAATTTGTTTGAAAAAACTTTGGGAATAGGAAAGGGCAAGGTTTGAAAAAGGGACAATCCCTCCATCTATCCAATTCTTCCCCAACCTTTTTGAGAAGTGGAGTACAGTTCAGTAGATATGTCTTATTCATTTCAGAAGGAATTTGCAATCCTGGATATGTCATTTTCTGAGATCTACAAGAAAATGTCTGGTCTAAGATTGGGTTCTGCATAGCTGCCCTGTTAAAAGGCGTAATTACAGTCTTCCATAGGTTTATTTTATATCCTGAAAAGGTCCCGTATTCTTTCAGGATGCCAACTAATGCTCAGAGTGCCATTTCTGGTTTAGTGAGGTAAAGCAAAATGTAATCCGCATATAGCGAGACGAGATGTTCGCGCTCACCTAGACGAACACCATGGATGGATGAGATCGAAAAGCTTCTGCCAGTGGCTTGATAGCCAAAGAAAAAAGGAGAGGACTAGCAGGGCAACCCTGTCTTGTGCCACGTGATGGGGAGAGCTGGGAGGAAACATTTCCATTAGTCAGGATCTGAGCTACCGGATATTTGTACAGTAATCTAATCAGACCTACATACTTGGGTCCAATATTCATCCTCTGTGAAACTTCAAACAGGTAGTTCCGTTCTGTGTGGTCAAAAGCTTTTTCCTTATCTAATGAAGCCGCCACTACAGGTTCTTGGTCATTCTCTACATAATGCATAATATTAAATAATCTTCTGATATTATCAGGAGATGAGTGGTTTCTTGCAAAGCCTGTTTGGTCCATATCAACCAAGTCAGGAAGAACCTTATCTAGTCTTAAGAGCTATGAGTTTTGCAAGAAACAAGTGTTCAATAAGAACTTGGTCTATATGACCCACAAAGCAGAGGATCTTTCCAAGGTTTTAACAAAACTGTGATCAGTGCTTGTTCCAGTGTGTCTGGGAGCTTTTCTGTCTCTGACATAATTAAACATATTGCAAAGAGGTTCAATTAGTTTGGGTAAAAAGGATCTATAGAATTCAATAGGGAATCCATCTAACCCTTGTGATTTCCCCCAGCAGTGTTGAAAATGGATTCCTTAATTTCCTCAGATGTAATCTCTTTCTCCAAGTACTCTCTCTCCTCATCAGTTAAAACTTGTAAATTGAGTTTGTTCAAAAACTCATGCATTGTGGCAGGGGCATCCCCTTCAGACTTGTACAATGTTTTCATAAAACTCCCTAAAGACTAGATTAATTTCCTCAGGACCCTGAACAACTGTGTTATTGGGCAGTTTAATAGAGCTAATAACTCTACTAGCTTCCTCTTTCCTGATCTGCCAAGCAAGCAACTTTCCTGCTATATCTCCATGTTTATAGTAGTTTTGTTTTGTACTCCTAAGTTCTAAGAGCGTTTTCCCTCTTTGTGGGTCGTCAGGGTGTTATATTTGTCACGTTCGTTGAGTACAGGATTGGACCAAGGTGCAGCGTGGAATGCATACATGTTTATTCACTAAGTTAACACACGACAAAACAACAACAAGCAACGTAACGTGAAGCTCACAATGGCTACACACAGACAAGCCAAACGAGAGTCGAGATCCCACAACATAGGTAGGCAAAATGGCTACCTAAAGTATGATCCCCAATCAGAGACCACGATCGACAGCTGCTTCCGATTGGGAACCACACCCGGCCAACATAGATCTAAAACATACTAGATCTACACATAGATATTCACATTACATAGATACTCACACCCTGACCAAACCAACTAGCGAACTCTATGTCAGGGCGTGACAATATTCCAATGGCTTTGAGTCTAATTTTTGTAGAGTTGAGTCGTCAAATGTCATACTATGTTCATTTTCCAGATCTGAAATGTATTTCTCCAAAGCCTTATACCTTAGGCCTCCCGAGTGGCGCAGGGGTCTAAGGCACTGCATCACAGTGCTACAGGCGTCACTACAGACCCGGGTTCGATCCCGGGCTGTATCACAACCGGCCGTGATCGATAGTCCCATAGGGCGTCGTCCGGGTTAGGGGAAGGTTTGGCCGGGGGGGCTTTACAAGTAGGCCGTCATTGTAAATAAGAATTTGTTCTTAACTGACTTGCCTAGTTAAATAAAGGTAAAAAAAAATCCATTTTACGAGCACCTGAACTAAACGAAATGATTACCTGAACTAAATGAAATTATTTGCCCTCTCAGATATGCAAGGAGAGCTTCCCATAAAATTAGGGGGGAGGCTGAGTTGTTATTGGTGCTAAAATATATGTTGATTTGAGTGTTCAGAAATGTTACAAATGTTACAAATGTGGGATTATTTAGTAAGTATGTGCCAAACCTCCACCTTCTTGAGGATGGCTGTGTTTTACTGACTGTAAGGAAGCCAGCAGGGCAGAACGATCTGATATACATCTTGGTAAATTCACCCAGTAGTTAAATAAGTTGATTCTAGAATAACTGTTATGGACATTGGGAGTAAAATGAGTATTCTTTAACTTTTTGGTTGTTAATTTAGGATGATGGTGATTGTTTAACTAATTGTCTCTATATTTGAGGAATGATAGTTATCGTCTGGTAAAGGTTTTCATTTATTAATCATAACTTGATGTATTTTTTCCTGTGCTGCTTGAGTGCGTTTGTGGTCATCGCTTTTGTCGCCGCGTGGCACAGGATTCAGGGCGCCTTTGGGAATGGCGATTGGTTGACATTTGAGTGTGCGGGAAGGTGCGGCTGGTGACCATCATGTGGGGCTCAATAGTCCGGTCATTATTGTTGCCTATGTTTGTCAATTTGATTGTAATTTTATTTTGTGACTCGATGCTGCCACCACCATGCTTCACCTTAGGGATGGTGCCAGGTTTCCACCAGACCTGACGCTTAGCATTCAGGCCAAAGAGTGAGTTCAATCTTGGTTTCAGCAGACTAGAGTATCTTGTTTCTCATGGTCTGAGAGTCCTTTAGGTGCCTTTTGGCAATCTCGAAGCGGGCTGTCATGTGCCTTTTACTGATGAGTGGCTTCCGTCTGGCCACTCTACCATAAAGGCCTGATTGGTGGAGTGCTGCAGAGATGGTTGTCCTTTTGGAAGGTTCTCCCATCTCCACAGAGGAACTCTGGAGCTCTGTCAGAGTGACCATCGGGTTCTTGGTCACCTCCCTGACCAAAGCCCTTCTCCCCCGGTTGCTCAGTTTGGCTGAGCGGCCAGCTCTAGGAAGAGTCTTGGTGGTTCCAAACTTCTTCCATTTAAGAATGATGGAGGCCACTGTGTTCTTGGGGACCTTCAATGCTGCAGAAATGTTGTTGTACGCTTCCCCAGATCTGTGCCTCGACACAATCCTGTCTCGGAGCTCTACGGACAATTCCTTCGACCTCATGGCTTGGTTTTTGCTCTGACATGCACTGTCAACTGTGGGACCTTTATATAGACCGGCGTGTTCCTTTCCAAATCATGTAAAATCAATTGAATTTACCACAGGTGGACTTCCATAAAGTTGTAGAAACATCTCAATTATGATAAATGGAAATAGGATGCACCTGAGCTCAATTTCGAGTCTCATAGCAAAGGGTCTGAATACTTATGTAAATAAGGTATGTCCGTTTTTTTATATATATACATTTGCAAAAATTTATAAAAACAGTTTTCGCTTTGTAATTTTTTATTTAATCAATTTTAGAATAAGTCTGTATCGTAACAATGTGGAAAAAATCAAGGGGTCTGAATACTTTCCGAATGCACATACATACATACATACATACATACATACATACATACATACATACATACATACATACATACATACATACATACATACATACATACATACATACATACATACAGTGAGGGAATCAAGTATTTGATCCCCTGCTGATTTTGTACGTTTGCCCACTGACAAAGAAATTATCAGTCTATAATTTTAATGGTAGGTTTATTTGAACAGTGAGAGACAGAATAACAGCAAAAAAATCCAGAAGAACACATGTAAAAAAAAATATAAATTGATTTGCATTTTAATGAGGGAAATAAGTATTTGACCCCCTCTCAATCAGAAAGATTTCTGGTTCCCAGGTGTCCTTTATACAGGTAACGAGCTGAGATTAGGAGCACACTCTTTTTTTAAAGGTAATGCTCCTAATCTCAGCTTGTTTACCTGTATGAAAGACACCTGTCCACAGAAGCAATCAATCAATCAGATTCCAAACTCTCCACCATGGCCAAGACCAAAGAGCTCTCCAAGGATGTCAGGGACAAGATTGTAGACCTACACAAGGCTGGAATGGGCTACAAGACCATCGCCAAGCAGCTTGGTGAGAAGGTGACAACAGTTGGTGTGATTATTCGCAAATGGAAGAAACACAAAAGAACTGTCAATCTCCCTCAGCCTGGGGCTCCATGCAAGATCTCACCTCGTGGAGTTGCAATGATCATGAGAACGGAATCAAGCTAGCCATCTTGCCAGCTTGCCATGCCAGCCAGTCGATCATATGAGTCGTTTCCTCATGTTCTAACAGTTCACTATCCACTGTATCCAAGTTCAAAAGACAATTCCTCATAATGTAGTAGGAGTGACCAAGTCAGGGAGTTCTTTCCTCATGTATGTTTCAGCCGTCTTCACAGAGTCAAATGTGCGCTCACCATTCTTGGTTTCCATCCACAAAGTCATCGGGTAGCGCAGACCATATGCCGAGCCAGCCTGCCGCAGAAGCCTCTTATGTAGTATGGGAGAAAGATCCGGACAGTGGTCCTCTGTAGCTCAATTGGTAGAGCATGGCGCTTGTAACGCCAGGGTAGTGGGTTCGATCCCCGGGACCACCCATATGTAAAAATGTATGCACACATGACTGTAAGTCGCTTTGGATAAAAGCGTCTGCTAAATGGCATATTATATTATTATCATGATTCTGGCATCTCCTTACTTGAGCGCTCCCTTTGCTCGGGCAGCAGAGAGGATGCGAACAGTGTCCTGGTACCGTAGCAATGTAATGACAAATGCCCTGGGTGCAACCTTTCCAGGCAGCCCCTCCGTAGCGTGCGATGGGCCTTCTTAAATCAAATCAAATTTTATTTGCCACATGCGCCGAATACAACAGGTGTAGACATTACAGTGAAATGCTTACTTACAAGCCCTTAACCCAAAATGCCGTTTTTTAAATAAAGTAAAATAAAAAAGTGTTAAGTAAAAAAATACAAGCAAATAACTAAAGAGCAGCAGTAAAATAAAATAACAGTAGGGAGGCTATATACAGGGGGGTACCGGTACAGAGTCAATGTGCGGGGGCATCGGCTAGTCGAGGTAATATGTACAGTTGAAGTCGGAAGTTTACGTACACTTAGGTTGGAGTCATTAAAACTCGTTTTTCAACCACTCCACAAATGTCTTGTTGACAAACTATAGTTTTGGCAAGTCAGTTAGGACATCTACTTTGTGCATGATACAAGTAATTTTTCCAACAATTGTTTACAGACAGATTATTTCACTTATAATTCACTGTATCACAATTCCAGTGGGTCAGAAGTTTACATACACTAAGTTCACTGTGCCTTTAAACAGCTTGGAAAATTCCAGAAAATTATGTCATGGCTTTAGAAGCTTCTGATAGGCTAATTGACATCATTTGAGTCAATTGGAGGTGTACCTGTAGATGTATTTCAAGGCCTACCTTCAAACTCAGTACCTCTTTGCTTGACATCATGGGAAAATCAAAAGAAATCAGACCTCAGGAAAAAAAATTGTAGACCTCCACAAGTCTGGTTCATCCTTGGGATTAATTTCCAAACGCCTGAAGGTACCAGGTTCATCTGTACAAACAATAGTACGCAAGTATAAACACCATGGGACCACGCAGCCGTCATACCGCTCAGGAAGGAGACACGTTCTGTCTCCTAGAGATTAACGTACTTTGGTGCGAAAAGTGCAAATCAATCCCAGAACAACAGCAAAGGACCTTGTGAAGATGCTGGAGGAAACGGGTACAAAAGTGTCTATATCCACAGTAAAACGAGTCCTATATCGACATAACCTGAAAGGCCGCTCGGCAAGGAAGAAGCCACTGCTCCAAAACCGCCTTAAAAAAGCCAGACTACGGTTTGCAACTGCACATGGGGACAAAGATCGTACTTTTTGGAGAAATGTCCTCTGGTCTGATTAAACAAAAATAGAACTGTTTGGCCATAATGACCATCGTTATGTTTGGGGGAAAAGTGGGGTCACCATCCCAACCCGTCTTCCAAATGGACAATGACCCCAAGCATACTTCCAAAGTTGTTGGAAAATGGCTTAAGGACAACAAAGTCAAGGTATTGGAGTGTCCATCACAAAGCCCTGACTAGCTGTTCAGGAGTCCTAGGGTGGCTGGAGTCTTTGACAATTTTTAGGTCCTTCCTCTGACACCGCCTGGTATAGAGGTCCTGGATGGCAGGAGCTTGGCCCCAGTGATGTACTGGGCCGTATGCACTACCCTCTGTAGTGCCTTGCGGTCGGAGGCCGAGCAGTTGCCATACCAGGCGGTGATGCAACCAGTCAGGATGCTCTCTGGTGCAGTTGTAGAACTTTTTGAGGATCTGAGGACCCATGCCAAATCTTTTCAGTCTCCTGAGGGGGAATAGGCTTTGTCGTGCCCTCTTCACGACTGTCTTGGTGTGTTTGGACCATGATAGTTTGTTGGTGATGTGGACACCAAGGAACTTGAAGCTCTCAACCTGTGCTCAGTCCTCTTTTTTCCCCCTGTAGTCCACAATCATCTCCTTTGTCTTGAGTTAGAGAGCTGCCGTTTTACAGCCATCTTCTCCGGCGCCACTACAATTTCCAGTGGGTGCACGGAAGGGGGTAGATCCAGGATTTGGGAATCCTTTCCCGTGGAAAGGAGATGGCGTCTCTTCCCTCCACGGCCTCTGGGAAACCTTGAAATCTGAAACTCATGTGCTTTTGGAAAATTACGTAAGAATCAAAATTTTCCTCGAGTTTAGAAATGGCGTCTTCCACTTTCTTGTGCTTTTGATACACGTCCTCGCGGACGTCCAGGATGGCAGCCTGTTGGTCAGCATGGTCTTTTTCTAACTTTGTGACTTTCTGGTCTTCGTGGAGTTTATCGACCAGCACATCAATTTTGATGAGGCGTTCAGAAAGTGTCTCTTGGATTTTTGTTATACCCTTGTCCATCTCCATTCTGAGTCATGCTGGTGCTTCTTCTGAGCAATCGTCCGCCGAGGCCGAAGAAGGGCTGTCAGAGGGGGGCACTTTTCCATGCCTCGTCTGAGGCTTTGCAAGATTGGGCATCTTTTTGGGCATCTTTTTTTGTTTTGGCGATAAAAGAGATGTATTAACGAACAGGTCAAAATGCCTTAACATTTTTCCGAAGTTCGAGGAGGCTACGCAGACGTGTCCTGTTAGAGCTTTTCCATTGCCCATTAAAAATCCTTCTTACCTTTTTTGTAGTTAATAAATCCAATGTGAAACGTGATAACTATAGTATCCTTAACTAGCATTTTGAAAAAGTCAATCCATTCTTCAATAATTAAATATATCTCCCTAATTTCTGAATTACGCTTGTAACATCATCAGTAGGCTACTATGAGGGGGGTGGCAGGTAGCCTGCACACCCACTGGCAAAGATTTACAGCTGGCAGGCAGACGCTGGAATACGTTTCTGAGTGGCAGAGTGAGGGCTTTGCATAGGCAAATGTGTTGTGATTTTTGTGGGACTGGAAGAAAATGCCTGGAACGTAAAATAACGTTATTAACCGTTTCCCATGCGTTTAAAATACGGTTGTGTTTTGTAACAATATAGATCACTTTCGTTTTCGGTCGGGTTCTGTTCCTCAAATAATGTAGTTATTTTCCGGTTTTTGGTTCTGTTCCATCAACCGGTTCCAACCCTTGGTGTGTGTGCCTGCCCACTTGTCTCTGTTATTCTTTAATGTGAATACATGTTATGTTGGAATTGTATGTTTTCTCTAGCATATACAGTACCAGTCAAAAGTTTGGACACACCTACTCACTCAAGGGTTTTTCTTTATTTTTACTATTTTCTACATTTGTAGAATAATAGTGAAGACATCAAAACTATGAAATAACACATATGAAATTATGTAGTAACCAAAAAAGTGTTAAACAAATCAAATATATTTTCCTCAAAGTAGCCACCCTTTGCCTTGATGACAGCTTTGCATACTCTTGGCATTCTCTCAACCAGCTTCATGAGGAATGCTTTTCCAACAGTCTTGAAGGAGTTCCCACATATGCTGAGCACTTGTTGACTGCTTTTCCTTCACTCTGCCGTCCGACTCATCCCTAACCATCTCAATTGGGTTGAGGTCGGGGGATTGTGGAGGCCAGGTCATCTGATGCAGCCCTCCATCACTCTCCTTCTTGGTCAAATAGCCCTTACACAGCCTGGAGGTGTGTTTTGGGTCATTGTCCTGTTGAAAAACAAATGATAGTCCCACTAAGCCCAAACCAGATGGGATGGCGTATCGCTGCAGAATGTTGTGGTAGCCATGCTGGTTAAGTGTGCCTTGAATTCTGAATATATCACAGACCGTGTCACCAGCAAAGCACCATCACACCTCCTCTATGCTTCACGTGGGAACCACACGTGGAGATCATCCGTTCACCTACTCTGCGTCTCACAAAGACACGGCGGTTGAAACCAAAAATCTCAAATTTGGACTCAACAGACCAAAGGACAGATATCCACCGGTCTACTGTCCATTGCTCGTGTTTCTTGGCCCAAGCAAGTCTTCTTCTTATTGGTAGTGGTTTCTTTGCAGCAATCTGACCATGAAGGCCTGATTCACACTGTCTCCTCTGAACAGTTGATGTTGAGATGTCTGGTACTTGAACTCTGTGAAGCATTTATTTGGGCTGCAATCGGAGGTGCAGTTAACTCTAATGAACTTATCCTCTGCAGCAGAGGTAACTCTGGGTCTTCCTTTCCTGTGGCGGTCCTCATGAGAGCCAGTTTCATCATAGCCCTTGATGGTTTTTGTGACTGCACTTGAAGAAACTTTCAAAGTTCTTGAAATGTTCTGTATTGACTGACCTTCATGTCTTAAAGTAATGATGGACTGTTGTTTCTCTTTGCTTTTTTGAGCTGTTCTTGCTATAATATGGACTTGGTCTTTTACCAAATAGGGCTATCTTCTGTATACTTGTCACAACACAACTGATTGGCTCAAATGCATTAAGAAGGAAAGAAATTCCACAAAATAACTTTTAACAAGGCACACCTGTTAATTGAAATGCATTCCAGGTGACTACCTCATGAAGCTGGTTGAGAGAATGCCAAGATTGTGCAAAGCTGTCATCAAGGCAAAGGGTGGCTACTTTGAAGAATCTCAAATATAAAATATATGTTGATTTGTTTAACACTTTTTGGTTACTACATGATTCCATATGTGCTATTTCATAGTTTTGATGTCTTCACTATTATTCTACAATGTAGAAAATAGTAAAAATAAAGAAAAAACCCTTGAGTGAGTAGGTGTGTCAACTTTTGACTGGTACTGTACCTGTTCTAAATACACCCTTTCTCTATTTCTTTAGTGCTGTTCCAATGGGAACCACAGCAAAGGAGGAAATGAACAAGTTCTGGGCCAAAAACAACAAATTGAACCGACCCATGTCGCCACATATCACTATCTATCAGTAAGTTGTCTACGTGTGTAATAATGAATAAACTCACAGTGCATCTCAGCCATGGCCGTGTGTAAAATTTCAGTTGTGAAGGGTGCTTGTCTGAGTTGCTTTCTTCTCCGTAAGCCGTCTCGGAGATAACTCCAATAGAATGACAATACACACAGCTTTGATTCAGTGCATTGTGACATTGTTTATGGATCAGGGGAGCAAGTACCTTTTAAACCACAAAACAACCACTCAGGCACTCCTCGCAAGATAATTAACTCATTATTAGGGGTGTAACGGTTCACCAAACCCACGATTCTGTACTAATTTGGGTTAAGGTTCGGTTTCGGTACAGCGGGAAAATTAAATGGCAACTGTTAATGTGGTTAATTTTTGATTTGACAAAAATGTATTTCTTCATATACACTTTTTTTATGTATTCATTCGGGTTCACAGTTCAGACAGAACCGAGGTCCCCGTACCGAACGGTTCGGTACGAATACGTGTACCGTTACACCCCCTACTCATTATGTAATGAGCTTTTATTGATTTTGCTATAAACAATGGATATGTATTAGATTTAAATATCGGGTCACGTGGCCAGGTAAAACGCAAGAGACCTAACTTTAGGTATTGACAGGGTTTATATCCAGTGTGAACTACAAATGCTGTGTTTGTATACTGTGTGTGTGTGACAGCCGTGTGTTGTCATGGTACCCTGTGCCTTGCAGGTGGTCGATGCCTATGATGATGTCCATCACACACAGAGGCACAGGAGTGGGACTCAGCGGAGGTAATATTAATATATAAACCTTTTACAGTACACTCCAGGGTGAAGTTTTCCCTTAACCATTATAGGGGGAAATACAAAACTGACCCAAGATCAACGTCTGGTGTCAACTTCACCCTACTCCTTTACAGTACATGGAAAGGACCACAAGATCACGGTCCTAAAAACATAATGTTGTTCTCTCTCGCTCTCCTCTCTCACTCGCTCTCGCTCCTCTCTCTCTCTCTCTCTCTCTCTCTCTCTCTCTCTCTCTCTCTCTCTCTCTCTCTCTCTCTCTCTGTGTCTCTCTCTCTCTCTCTCTCTCTGTGTCTCTCTCTCTCTCTCTCTCTCTCTCTCTCTCTCTCTCTCTCTCTCTCTCTCTCTCTCTCTCTCTCTCTCTCGTGCTCTCTCTCTCTCATGCTCTCTCTCTCTCTCTCTCTCTCTCTCGTGCTCTCGCTCTCCTCTCTCACTTGCTCTCTCTCTCTCTCTCTCTCTCTCTCTCTCTCTCTCTCTCTCTCTCTCTCTCTCTCTCTCTCTCTCTCGTGCTCTCTCTCTCTCATGCTCTCTCTCTCTCTCTCTCTCTCTCTCGTGCTCTCGCTCTCTCTCGTGCTCTTTCTCTCTTTCTTCTCTCCTCTCTCTCTCGTGCGCTCTCTCTCTCTCTCTCTCTCCCCTCTCTCGCTCTCTCTCTCAGGTATCTCGGCGTTTGCTCTCTTAGCGTTGGTGTTGCCAGGTAACTACCCATACTACCTTGACCTGATCCACTCCCTGTCCATTGGCCCTGCTCTACTCGGCCTAGCTAAGTTTGGCATTGCCTTCCCTGTGTCCTACCACACCTTGAACGGAATCCGCCATCTGGTAAGTAAAATGTGTCCACAGCGCACAACAACACTAGGTCATCGCCTTAAAACTAATATACTGGAATGTTAGTCCTTGTTTTTGTCTGTCCTTTAATATATCCTGCTTTTCTTTCGCTCTCTCTCTCTCTCAGTTCTGGGATAGCGGTACGGGCTTTAAGATTCCTGAGGTGTACCGCTCGGGCTATGTGGTCATCGCGCTGTCAATACTGACCTCCATTGCTGCCATTGCATACATGTGAGCAGGGAAGGAAGGAAAGAGAAAGCGAGGCGGAGGGAGGAGGAGGGGTTGTTTTGTTGATATATTCTGGTCTTTGTGGCACCAACACTGTAATTGAATGGATAAATAAATGTCTAAATAAATGTCTAACCAAAAAAATGTTTTGTGGTTTATCATGGAAAGGCTTAGCCTGGTCAATCAGACAGACCGCTGCGCCAACCTGGACTCAGGGGTAGACGTAACATAGTAAACGTAAATCCAGGACACTCCAATTACTACGATATGTTATGTTTCGTATGGTATGTATTAATTTGTGGATGTTTCGCATGGTATGTTATAAATTGCAATTAGTACAATGTTACGAATTTGAGAAACGTATGATATGTTACGAATTCCAATTTGTTGTGGCTAACGTTAGCTCGGTGGCTAACGTTAGCTAGGTTAGGGGTTAAAGGAAAATAGCTAAAAAGTAGTAAGTAGTTGCTAATTAGCTAAAATTGTCCGTGATTAGATTCGAACACGCAACCTTTGGGTTGCTAGACGTTCACATTGTACACCCATCCAGTCTCTACTTTCATTGTTGCCTTAAGTAACCTTCTGTTTTATGTAACCATACCGAATCTAACATGTCATACTAATATGAGTGTGCCGGATTTACAATTTACTATGTTACGTCTAGTCTGAGACCAGGCTGGCTGTGCTCAAGTTTAATTTCAAGTGAAAATATTAGTGAAATAAGTTAAACAGAATGGGGCTACAAAATGACAGTGTTGTGTGATGGAAAAAATGAAGCCAAAATAATGGAAGTATGACCCTAACATCACCCGGTTTGTTATCTAACTCAATATGATTACATTTGATCACCAATTAGGGGATGAACAATGACATCAGCGGCACAAATGGCTCCCTATGAAGTGCACTGCTTTTGACACAAGGCCCATTGGGCTCTGTTTAAAAGTAGTGCACTATATGGGAAATGGAGTGCTATTTGGGACACAAACATTGCCTCATCAGGTGTCCTAAATCTGTCTCCTTTTATGTCATTTATCTGCAATAGATCCACATTTGGATCACTCAGAGCATGACATCACCAGGAATGCCACTTGTCAGTCAGAGCTTATGCTTGTGTGTGAGCTCCTATCTGTTCTGTCTACAGTAGCCCACTTTGGGAGACATTTTGTCTCCGTCCCAGTCCATTACATCACCACCAACAGCATTTTGTCGCCAGGGCAGAAAAAGGCAGACTGTGACTTGAGTTATGTTTTTCTGAAATATTGATCAAGGCTCCCACAGTTTGTGTGTAACATTTTCCACTGTGGATATCAGTCTTTATTCCATGAGGTCATTAACACCTGCAAGTTATTGGATGTGTGCACACTATGTTTGAAACTACTTATGTTTTCTGAACTAGCTACGAAGTTGCCTGAGGCTTCAGCTCCCACCAAGCCACACAGGAGCTGTGGTCCTTCTGCACCTGATCATGTTTGGTTTGTTGCAGTCTAAAGAGAATGGCATGTTGTGACGTAATGGTGGGCCTCAACCTCAATGTGGTGTTTGTGCGTGCGACGAATGTCTTAAATAATACCCTATTCCCTATGTAATGCATTGCTTTTGGTCAAAAGTAGTGCACTACATAGGGAATAGGTTCCCATTTGGAATGAGGCCTGTGTGTGCACAGTCAATAATGAATGTACCAGAATAAAATACAATTTTATCGGATGCTATTATCTGATATTTACAAGTTACATTAAATTATTACAAATACACTTAAAGTCATATTTTACAGATGGGGCCCTGTGCTTTGGGCAATCATGTCACATGACCTGGGTTTCAACCTTTATTCAAAGCTTTTTCATCAAATTGTCCCATTTTTCTTTGTCACATGGTCCAGCACCATCCTCAGACAATTGCTTTCATTTTTGGTGTAATTCTAATTTCTGGAAAAGGCTTAATATAAAGGTTAACATCTAGGTAGTGTGACATGATAGCCCGAAACACAGGTCCCTATTTATAGAGCACATATGTTAGTCTACATTGCATTAATTTTACTCTGAGGTTGAAGAAATTCGTCTTGGCCCCTAAGACCCTCACAAACTTTTACAGATGCACAATTGAGAGCATCCTGTCGGGCTGTATCACCGCCTGGTACGGCAACTGCAACGCCCGCAACCGCAGGGCTCTCCAGAGGGTGGGTCAGTACAGGTGCATCAAAGCTGGGACCGAGAGACTGAAAAACTGCATCTATCTCAAGGCCATTAGACTGTTAAATAGCCATCACTAGCCAGCTACTACCCGGTTCCTCAACCCTTCACCATAGAGGCTGCTGCCCTATGTACATAGACATGGAATCACTGGTCACTTTAATAATGTTTACATACCGTTTTACTCATTTTATATGTATATACTGTATTCTACTGTATTTTAGTCAATGCCACTCCGACATCGCTCGTACTAATATTTATGTTTCTTGATTCCATTATTTTACTTTTAGATTTGTGTGTATTGTTGTAAATTGTTAGATCCTACTGCACTGTTGGAGCTAGGAAATAAATCATTTCGCTACACCCGCAATTACATCTGTTAAATATGTGTATGTGACCAGTACAATTTGATTTCATTTATAGATGACATCAAAGACGTTCGCTTATCCCTTAGATGAAACTAACAGGGACTGATATTGCCATCTTGGAGCTGAAGAGTGATGCGCCCCTATTGGTCTGTCCGGGAATAGCGGCCAAATGGTCCTGATGCTGCTTGATGTCTAGAGGATGGGCGATACGGCTGGGAAGGGAGAATATATACACGGTTTTCACCAATGGTGAGACTCAGTCTCTGTGGCGCAATGGAATAGCGCGCTGGACTTCTAATCCAGAGGCTCCGGGTTCGAGTCCCGGCAGAGATGGGTTCGCCAAGGAACCGGTCGGCTTTTTGAAAACATACATTTACTAAATTGTTCAATTGAAGCATACCTTTTATTGCATTATACAAGCAATTGTGGCCATTCAAATGTGTGCTTAGTTTCTCAATGTGGCGCTGGATACACAGCTTAGATAATGTAATTTTTATATAAAATGAAACATGTAATCTCCATAACAGATAGATTATTTTGAGTTTCTCCGTCCACATTCAGGCTACTGTATTCCATTTACAATCAGTTCTCATTGCAGCACCGGGATATCGTTCAGCAGTAATCAGGGATGTATGCACAATGCATGCTTCACTCGGTAGGCTGACTCCCCTCATCAAACACTTTCCCTCGGAAGACTGCAGCTTTAGCTCGACATCTTGTTTAATTTAGTCACCCATCTCTTTCCATTCACCCCCCCCCCCCCCCCCCACTTATCCTTTCTTTCATGTGATCTGAATTCATTCACACATCCATAAGTCATTCATGATTAATATAATATAGGCTATAGGCCTACCGTCTGACTGCCAGTATGTAAAAAAGTATGATCATTTTAATTATAGGCAATAATGAGTGTCACATTATGCAATAACTTTTAATTATACATTTGGCCTAAGCTATATTTTACAAAACAATTAACAAAAACACACACTGACTCATTACAAACACACGCACGCGCCTGTGTGCAAATGTTATTTTTTTTTATTACACTAATTAAATCATCAGAATAATCATCATAATCACTAAATAGTCCAAATGACATGTTGACACTGTATGTTGTTGATGATGATACATATAGGAAAGCGCGCGCAATGACAACTCCTGGTGGCTTGTTTCTGTTTTCAGCACATGGAGCATGCCCCGTCATTTTTTTATTTTTTTTTTGAGAGCCTTGAGTTTCAGTCCTCTCTAACAACGAATTCAACAACCACATTTGAATTATAACCGATGCGTAAAAGCTGGAAATAGTAGGCATAATAAAGCCTATGTCTATATTTAATTTTAAACTGAGGCATTCCTGCTGCTACTACAGCTGTCTGGTGATCCCCTCTCCTATACCCGATACATTTAAGATTGATATCCTCCCGCCTCCTGCGTCCTGCTTGTCGCCTATGGTGATTGGGCTTTTCGTGCCACTGCTCCATCCACCATTTTAACCCCAAGTCTCCCCCTACACACGAACTAATCCGCATGCAAAACTAATCCTTAATCCCCTCGCGTGTTGAACCACCACCACCCCTCCCCCACCCAGTCCCCTCGCGTGTTGAACCACCACCACCCCTCCGCCCACCCAGTCCCCTCGCGTGTTGAACCACCACCACCCCTCCCCCCACCCAGTCCCCTCGCGTGTTGAACCACCACCACCACCCCTCCGCCCACCCACCCACCAGTAGTCTGCTGGGCCTGGCGCTTGGTGACTCCACTCAGAAAGACCACGCCTCGCGCTGTCAGTTAAAAAGACCCCTCCCTAACGGAAAGCAGAGAAAAACATTGATTCATAAGTGTTAGGTCTAGCTACATCAGTTATTTATGGCCATTGGGGACTAGCCTACTACCACTACTTAGGCTACTAAACCAATAATAATAATAATAATAATAATAATAATAAGAGGGACTAGATAAAAGAAGAACAATTAAGAAAAAACTATTAGCCTATTATTTTTCTATGATGAGACAAATAACATAGGCCTAAAATCATATTGGGCATAGGCTACAGTCTATATGAATATGACATCTCAGTTTTTCTTTCGCCAATATACACTACATAACCAAAAGTATGTGGACACCTGGTTGTCGAACATCTCATTCCAAAATCTTGGCCATTAATATGGAGTTGGTCCCTACTTTGCTGCTATAAAAGCCTCCACTCTTCTGGGAAGGCTTTCCATTAGATGTTGGAACATTGCTGTGGGGACTTGCTTCCATTCAGCCACAAGAGCATTAGTGAAGTTGGGCACTGATGTTGGGCAATTAGGCCTGGCTCGCAGTCGGCGTTCCAATTCATCCCAAAGGTCTTCAATGGGGTTGAGGTCAGGGCTCTGCGCAGGCCAGTCAAGTTCTTCCACACCGATCTCGACAAACCATTTCTGTATGGACCTCGCTTTGTGCAGAGGGGCATTGTCATACTGAAACAGGAAAGGGCCTTCCCCAAACTGCTGCCACAAAGTTGGAAGCACAGAATAATCTAGAACATCATTGTATGCTGTAGCGTTAAGATTTCCCTTCACTGGAACTAAAGGGCCTTGCCCGAACCAGGAAAAACAGCCCCAGACCGTTATTCCTCCTCCACCAAACTTTACAGTTGGCACTATGCATTCTAGCAGGTAGCGTTCTCCTGGCATCCACCAAACCCAGATTCGTCTGTTTTACTGTCAGCTGGTGAAGCGTGATTCATCACTCCAGAGAATGCGTTTTCCACTGCTCCAGAGTCCAATGGCGGTCCCCTTCTGTGAGCTTGTGTGGCCTACCACTTGGCGGCTGAGCTGTTGTTGCTCCTAGATGTTTCCACTTCACAATAACAGCACTTACAGTTGACCGGGCAGCTCTATGTTTGTCTTTGGAGATTGCATGGCCATTTGCTCGATTTTATACACCTGTCAGCAACGGGTGTGGCTGAAATAGCCGAATCCACTAATTTGAAGGGGTGTCCACATACTTTTGTATATATAGTGTATCTATCTCTATCTTTCCCTGCGTGGCTCTCCCTCTCCCAGGCAATATGCTCTGGCCCTGTTATCCGAATGTTACGGGCCAAATCGTATTAAAATCCCCTCCCCCTTCGCTCCCTCCCCCTCCACACGCCACCTCCTCGCTGCTGTCTTTCAGACAGACTGTTTTTGCTGCAGTGAACGGTAGCCTTAGAGAGAGCGGGGAAAAGCTAGAAAAACAAGAAGCCGAAGAAGGAAGGAAAAAGTCAATATAGACAGATCCAGAGAGACATCAGAGCAAGCGCCAGTTTTCCTGCATTACAGGGACCACTTCGAGAACCAACGGCGACAAATAGCCTATCCGTTCCCGTTCGGGAATCCAGAGGCAGGCCTATATCGGTGTGTATGTCGTTATGTCCCTAAGAATATTAGTGTTATTGGCTGTGTCCGGTCTGTAACGAACGACCGACACCTGTCACTGTTGTAAATACGATGCTTTCGTGTCCTGGAATGTTCCTGCGTGCGCCTCAGTCAGTAGCCTAGGTTACTGGCAGGTGCTGGAGGCAAACCATTATCTTGACCCGGGAATACAATACTAGACGCTTTGTATAATTTAGTGCGAATATGCATTTTGTTATTGGACTGTAGGCTACCTCGCAGTCTCTCCTCTCCCTTTCCTGCATGCCCTGCTTTTACCATTGGTCGTGTTGCTACAATCTACAACGGCGTGCTGTGTGCACCTTTATTTATACGAATAGGCTACGAGGTGTCCCTCTGATTACCTCTACACGGGGCTAATTTCCTTTATTGGGAGAAAGGTGTAGGCAGGCTAGGGAAAGGAGGAGGCGCGATAAACCATACCGGGCTCCTTTCTCGTTTCTACGCGGCATCCAGCAGCATCGCAGGTGCCTTATAGGCTATGGCAGTGGTTCCAATCCTTTTTCGGTTACTGTAGCCTACCGCCAACTGAATTCTACTCAGCCCGAGTTCACCTGAAGTACCCCCTCATGAGACCTTTTCAAGTACCCCCTTTGGATAGGCCAAGTACCCCCAGGGGTTCTAGTACCCAAGGTTGGGAACCACTGGGTTATAGGACCTATCTTTAGATTGGACTTATCCAACCCCTTAAAGGCTATTAGTGGTCATCAGCACTAACGTTATTCTATAAATCAGTTCTGTTTTTTCCCTCGACACACTCTTCTAATGGCTCCAACAACAATAAACACATCACCTCGTCCTATCTCCGCCCTATTCGCCCGCCCGTCCCACTGGCAACCTCTCTCTCGCCATGGCTCGCGCTGAACCGAATGGTGAAGGAGAATTTAGAGGATAGATCCTAGCCTTGCCTCGCCTCGGCAGCCATGTAAGGCTATTTTAGAGTGTGTGTGAGAGGCTGAGGGTATTCTAGTGACACAGTGTGCGCTACATCTGTGTCGTGAAGAGAGAAGCACGGTCAGGTAATTCTCTGCGGGCGACAGGTGCACGCATTTTGCTGCCCACTCCGGCGTTTTGCTTGGCCAACAGGGGGTTTGGATTTGGTTCATTTGTGCTATTTGTAATTAACTAGAGTTGTTTTGGGCCCAGAAAACATCCCACTTATACTCAGAGCTTGAATAAATGTAGAGATAAATTGAATACATTTAGGGTAATGACAGCCCACACTGATTTTCCGCCTTTAGTGATTTAGAACGTTGCCTTTTACGGTGGTAGCAACAGGCTCGATCACCGGGTCACCCCCGGTACGATATGACACAGGCAGCAGATCGACGAGACCCACCGAGCAGCGCTTGAGTAACGATGTCCAAACGTTTATTAAGCACCGGCCAACCAATCAGAACGCAACCAATTAATCCCGAACGGCTTGGTCTTGTTTTATCGCCCTTCCCCTGCCCCCGCAGGTAACACTCCAGTGCTCCTCTCCTCTGCCTCTGCAGGTAACACTCCGGTGCTCCTCTCCCCTGCCCTCGCAGGTAACACTCGGGTGCGCCTCTCCCCTGCCTAACCCTCGTGAGGATTCGGTGAGAAGAACAAAGGGATCTGTGCATCCAACCAAACATGGCATTCCCTTCTTACCTGGTCCCAAGTCTATGGACTCTGAGTTTATTGACACTACTGGCAGCCTCTGTTCAGAGCAACTTCGTCTTTGGTAAGAATCTCTCTCATCCCCTCTAGGCTACTCTCACCCTCCTCTACTCTCACCCTTCCACTATCTTCTACTCTATCCTGTTGATGTCAGTGTTTTTAGTTGTCACAGAGCCCCCCCCCTCCCCCAACTACAACAGAATCACTTAATCAATAAAACCGCCTATGATTGGCCAGAATTTACCTTTTCCTATTGATTTGTTTTGCAGTCATTGTTGACCGATGGGGGTCAGATACAAGCACACAGTAATGTATAACAGGGAGAGAAACTATCCCACAGATTAACCACTGTAACAGTCTCAGAGATTAACCACTGTAACAGTCCCACAGATTAACCACTGTCAATCTCACAGATTAACCACTGTAACAGTCTCACAGATTAACCACTGTAACAGTCCCACAGATTAACCACTGTCAATCTCACAGATTAACCACTGTAACAGTCTCACAGATTAACCACTGTAACAGTCTCACTAATTTGACAGATTAACCACTGTAACAGTCTCACAGATTACCCACTAACAGTCTCACTAATCCCACAGAAAACCATTGTAACAGTCTCCCAGATAACCACTGTAACAGTCCCACATATGAAACACTGTAACGTCTCACAGATTAACCACTGTAACAGTCCCACAGAATAACCACTGTAACAGTCTCACAGATTAACCACTGTAACAGTCTCACAGATTAACCGCTGTAACAGTCTCACATATTAACCACTGTAACAGTCTCACAAATTCCACAGATTAACCACTGTAACACTCTCACAGATTAACCACTGTAACACTCTCACAGATTAACCACTGTAACACTCTCACAGATTAACCACTGTAACACTCTCACAGATTAACCACAGTAACAGTCTCACAGATTAACCACTGTAACACTCTCACAGATTAACCACAGTAACGGTCTCACAGATTAACCACTGTAACGGTCTCACAGATTAACCACTGTAACAGTTTTACTAATCTCACAGATTAACCACTAACAGTCTCACTAATCCCACAGACTAACCACTGTAACAGTCTCACCACTGTAACAGTCTCACAGACTAACCACTGTAACAGTCTCACAGACTAACCACTGTAACAGTCTCACAGATTAACCATTGTAACAGTCTCACTAACACTACAAAACAGTAGCCTATATCATTTTTATATATGTATATTTTTTTGGTAGGTATTTTGTATTTATTCAGACAGTAGGATATATAGAGCGGGGGAGACAGATCAGGGTCTTATTAGAAATGGGCAGCCTGGACCGGGGGGCGATCCCTGGTTTCCCATGCAGGGATTACATGTGGACTAGAGTTGGCAGTGTTACCCATTCAGCCAAACTCAGACACACAGTAGTCTATATTCTCTCACGCCTATGTGCTCACTCTTGCAGATGTGATGTGCGCCCACACAGAACCCCACAAATGTAGACGCATGAAAACACACGCACCTACTTTAACTACGTCAGCTGTTTTTACTGTCTGTTGTTGAATTATGCATAATTGTATTTTTCTGTGCTTCTGCATATGAAATGTGTGTAGGGCAGTTTGGAGGAGTTGTCAATGGTCAGTGAGAAGCTGTACTGCATACTGCTAGGGGTAGCAATGGTAAACACTCTTCTGCTGCTACTGAGATGAGGGGCCTGTCCCAAATGGCATCTATTCCCTATATAGTGCACTACTTTTGACCAGGGCCCAAAAGTAGTGGACTATGTAGGGAATAGGGTGCAATTTGGGACACAGACGAGGTCAGTGTTGGGAACATGCTAATGAAATCATATCAAATAGAAATGAAGATTGCAACTATCAAAATAATCATCAAATTCAAGCATTGATGAGATGCAATAAGATAATCAAGTCCTGAAGTATGAAACTGAGAGGGCGTACACCTTATAATGCTTGTGGTTCTTCGTGTGGAGCTTATTTTGTCAATTCAACACCGAGTTTGCAATTTGCACCTGCAGTGCAAAAAGGACTTCTCGCATTCAGAAATATGTCACATTAGATTAGGGTTTGTATTTTTTTTAAGGGGCCATCTGTGATTGCTACATACAGTTTTTTACTTTTCAATTAACGATATACAGTATAGCCATCGATTCTTGAGGAATATAACTGCCTCATGATTTTTGAGCTTGGGTGACATTTCTTCAGCTGTTTACCATAACATGTGGCAGGGTAACCGCTTTGTTGTTTTTCTAATCCCAGATTGCCCCTTTTAAAGGGTATAACACA
>NW_028163522.1:52500-98434 GCF_964263955.1 Coregonus lavaretus
TGTATTGATTGGATGGCTGTATCGTGGACCTCAGCACAGTGTTTGTATTGATTGGATGGCTGTATCGTGGACCTCAGCACAGTGTTTGTATTGATTGGATGGCTGTATCGTGGACCTCAGCACAGTGTTTGTATTGATTGGATGGCTGTATTGTGGACCTCAGCACAGTGTTTGTATTGATTGGATGGCTGTATCATGGACCTCAGCACAGTGTTTGTATTGATTGGATGGCTGTATCGTGGACCTCAGCACAGTGTTTGTATTGATTGGATGGCTGTATCGTGGACCTCAGCACAGTGTTTGTATTGATTGGATGGCTGTATTGTGGACCTCAGCACAGTGTTTGTATTGATTGGATGGCTGTATTGTGGACCTCAGCACAGTGTTTGTATTGATTAGATGGCTGTATCGTGGACCTCAGCACAGTGTTTGTATTGATTGGATGGCTGTATCGTGGACCTCAGCACAGTGTTTGTATTGATTGGATGGCTGTATCGTGGACCTCAGCACAGTGTTTGTATTGATTGGATGGCTGTATCATGGACCTCAGCACAGTGTTTGTATTGATTGGATGGCTGTATCGTGGGCCTCAGCACAGTGTTTGTATTGATTGGATGGCTGTATCGTGGGCCTCAGCACAGTGTTTGTATTGATTGGATGGCTGTATCGTGGGCCTCAGCACAGTGTTTGTATTGATTGAAGTATTTCTCCGTTAGTGCAGGGTTCCCCAGAGTGTTTCCTCTGTCCAATGAATGCATAGCTGTGTTGTTGTTTACCACGGTTCGGTTGTGCTTTTCTGATGAAAGCGTGGTTGTATGGGGGAACTCAGTCATCAATGGGCTTTTTTGATGAGGTTGTCAATGTGTGGTTTGACTTATCAATATTACTTTTTGAAAGAAATGCTTTGTGCTGTAGGCCTAACTCACCAATATTATTTTTCAATGAAAGCATCACTTTGTGGATAAACTAACCAAAAATGTATTTCTGATTAGGACGTTTGATAGTGGTGAAACTCATCAATATGCTTCTCTGATGACGACAGTGCTTTGTGAGTGCATCAATGTGTGGTTTAAATCACCAATATACCTCTCTGATGTGTCTTGATGAGTGTATGATGTAAACCCAGTGAGGTGCATGTTGATGAATGCAGCAGAGAGGGAGAATATGACACCATCTAAAAAGAGACAGCATTGTGTGAATATCATTTTGTGTTATTGTAATCACCCTCCAGTCGTTTCACCTCTTCTACCCACTATATATACAGTACAAGGCATTACATTCATTCCAGGTGTACATGTTACATATACAGCTAATTAAAATTAATGACATTTACTTAGAAAATAATATGCTCCCCTCATAAGCCTCTTATCCCTGCATGAACATCTACCACACACACTCATCTTTTTCATTCACTGTCGCTGTCACAGCCTACTAGGCACATTATTTGAAATCCTCTCTGTGCTCGCACACACGAAGACAAACACTAAGTCGCTCTATCTTGCTCTCTCACGCTCTCAGTCCCTCCCTCTCCCTCTCCTTCTCTCTCTCCTTTTCTCAGTCCCCCCTCTCAATTCTCTCTCAGTCCCTCCCTCTCTCTCTCCCCACTCTCTCAGTCCCCCCTCTCAATTCTCTCTGTCCCCCCTCTCAATTCTCTCTCAGTTCCTTTCTCTCTCTCTCTCGCCCCACTCTCTCAGTCCCCCCTCTCAATTCTCTCTGTCCCCCCTCTCAATTCTCTCTCAGTCCCTCCCTCTCTCTCCCCACTCTCTCAGTCCCCCTCTCAATTCTCTCTCAGTCCCCCCTCTCAATTATCTCTCAGTCCCTCCCTCTCTCTCCCCACTCTCTCAGTCCCCCCTCTCAATTCTCTCTCAGTCCCCCCTCTCAATTCTCTCTCAGTCCCCCCTCTCAATTCTCTCTCAGTCCCTCCGTCTCTCTCTCCCCACTCTCTGTCCCCCCTCTCAATTCTCTCTGTCCCCCCTCTCAATTCTCTCTCAGTCCCTCCCTCTCTCTCTCCCCACTCTCTGTCCCCCCTCTCAATTCTCTCTCAGTCCCCCCTCTCAATTCTCTCTCAGTCCCTCCCTCTCTGTCCCCCCTCTCAATTCTCTCTCAGTCCCTCCCCCTCTCTCTCCCCACTCTCTCAGTCCCCCCTCTCAATTCTCTCTCAGTCCCTCCGTGTCTCTCTCCCCACTCTCTCAGTCCCCCCTCTCAATTCTCTCTCAGTCCCCCCCTCTCTCTCCCCACTCTCTCTGTCCCCCCTCTCAATTCTCTCTGTCCCCCCTCTCAATTCTCTTTCAGTCCCTCCCTCTCTCTCTCTCTCCTTCTCTGTCCCCCTCTCAATTCTCTCTGTCCCTCCCTCTCTCTCTCTCCCCACTCTCTCAGTCCCCCCTCTCAATTCTCTCTGTCCCTCCCTCTCTCTTTCCCCACTCTCTGTCCCCCCTCTCAATTCTCTCTTTCCCCCCTCTCAATTCTCTATCAGTCCCTCCCTCTCTCTCCCCACTCTCTCAGTCCCCCCTCTCAATTCTCTCTCAGTCCCTCCTTCCCTCTCTCTCCTTCTCAGTCCCCCCTCTCAATCATCTCTCAGTCCCTCCCTCTCTCTCCCCACTCTCTCAGTCCCCCCTCTCAATTCTCTCTCAGTCCCTCCTTCCCTCTCTCTCCTTCTCAGTCCCCCCTCTCAATTCTCTCTCAGTCCCTCCCTCTCTCTCTTTCTCCTTCTCTCAGTCCCCCTCTCAACTCTCTCTCTCTCTCTCTCTCTCTCTCTCTCTCTCTCTCTCTCTCTCTCTCTCTCTCTCTCTCTTTCTCTCTCTCTCTCCTCTCAGTCCTCCTCTCTCTCTCCCCACTCTCTCAGTCCCTCCCTCTCTCTCTCTCTCTCTCTCTCTCTCTCTCTCTCTCTCTCTCTCTCTCTCTCTCTCTCAGTCCCCCCCCTCTCGCTCTCTCTGCCCCCCCTCTCTGTCCCCCCCCCCCTCTCTCTCTGTCCCCCCCTCTCTCTCTCTCTCTCTGTCTCTCCCTCTCTCTCTCTCGTTCTCTCTCTCTCTCTCTCTCGCTCTCTCATTCTCTTGTTCTATGGTTTAAACATGCTCATCATTCCATAAATGTGTGCTTCGAATACAGGCACAGAGAAACTCAGACTCACATTCTTATTTGAAGCCCTCAAATCATTTTATTGTTCAAACAGAATTCCTGTTGGCTGGAAGGTGAGAAGGCCGTCTCTCTGTGTGCATAACACTGGAGCATTTGATATGTAACATTTACCATTACATTTTTTTATAAACTGATGTCCTAGGACACTCCATTTCCTACAGCCTGAGGGTTCATCCCAAATGGCACCCTGTCCCTATTTAGTTCACTACTTTTGACCAGAGCAATCACTATTTACATTGACCCCCCCCCCCCCCCCTTTGTTTTTTTACACTGCTGCTACTCGCTGTTTATTATCTATGCATAGTCACTTTACCCCAACCTACATGTACAAACTACCTCGACTAACCTGTACCCCCGCACATTGACTAACCTGTACCCCCGCACATTGACTAACCTGTACCCCCGCACATTGACTAACCTGTACCCCCGCACATTGACTAACCTGTACCCCCGCACATTGACTAACCTGTACCCCCGCACATTGACTAACCTGTACCCCCGCACATTGACTAACCTGTACCCCAGCACATTGACTAACCTGTACCCCCCCACATTGACTAACCTGTACCCCCGCACATTGACTAACCTGTACCCCCGCACATTGACTAACCTTTTTACATTTACGTCATTTAGCAGACGCTCTTATCCAGAGCGACTTACAAATTGGTGCGTTCAGCTTATGATAGCCAGTGGGATAACCACTTTTTTCTTTTTTTTATAGGTGGGGGAGGGGGGAAGAAGGATTACTTTTATACTATTCCAGGTATTCCTTAAAGAGGTAGCGTTTCAAGTGTCTCCAGAAGGTGGTCAGTGACTCCGCTGTCCTGGCGTCGTGGGGGAGCTTGTTCCACCATTGGGGTGCCAGAGCAGCAAATAGCTTTGACTGGGCTGAGCGGGAACTGTGCTTCCGTAGAGGTAGGGGGGCTAGCAGGCCAGAGGTGGATGAACGTAGTGCCCTCGTTTGGGTGTAGGGTCTGATCAGAGCCTGAAGGTAAGGAGGTGCCGTTCCCCTCACAGCTCCGTAGGCAAGCACCATGGTCTTGTAGTAGATGCAAGCCTCAACTGGAAGCCAGTGGAGTGTGCGGAGGTCGGGGTGACATGAGAGAACTTGGGAAGGTTGAACACCAGATGGGCTGCAGCGTTCTGGATAAGTTGTAGGGGTTTAATGGCACAGGCAGGGAGCCCAGCCAACAGCGAGTTGCAGTAATCCAGACGGGAGATGACAAGTGCCTGGATTAGGACCTGTGCCGCTTTCTGTGTAAGGTAGGGTTGTACTCTGCGAATGTTGTAGAGCATGAACCTGCAGGATCGGGTCACTGCTTTGATGTTAGCGGGGAACGACAGGGTGTTGTCCAGGGTCACGCCAAGGTTCTTTGCACTCTGGGAGGAGGACACAATGGAGTTGTCAACCGTGATGGCGAGATCATGGAGCAGGCAGTCCTTCCCCGGGAGGAAGAGCAGCTCCGTCTTGCCGAGGTTCAGCTTGAGGTGGTGATCCGACATCCACACTGATATCTGCCAGACATGCAGAGATGCGATTCGCCACCTGGTTATCAGAAGGGGGAAAGGAGAAATGTAATTGTGTGTCGTCTGCGTAGCAATGATAGGAGAGACCATGTGAGGATATGACAGAGCCAAGTGACTTGGTGTAACCTGTACCCCTGCACATTGACTAACCTGTACCCCCGCACATTGACTAACCTGTACCCCCGCACATTGACTAACCTGTACCCCCGCACATTGACTAACCTGTACTTCCTGTATATAGCCTCGTTATTGTTTTGTAATTTAATTGTTACTTTTTATTTTATACTTTAGGTTATTTAGTAAATATTTTCTTAACTCTATTTCTTGAACTGCATTGTTGGTTAAGGGTTTGTAAGTAAGCATTTCACTGTAAGGTCTACACCTGTTGTATTCGGCGCATGTGACAAATAAAATTTGATTTGATTTGAATGCGGTGCCATTCGGGACACAACCTGAAGCGCAGTGTAATTAAAAAGCTCTTCAGACTCTCTCTGTTGGAGGAGGAAAACCCGGTCAGAGAAAGTGAGAATTAATCAAATACTTTATTAACGGGCATGTAGTCCAGGTCCTCCTTGGAACACGACCAATTTAACTCTTCTTCCAACATTTTCACATTTCTACTCAGACATACTCCTTGAATAGACTAGTCAATATGACATTTACTCTGCCGTAAGATTGACTAGCCCGAGATGAGGTGCGCCTCGCCCCCAATTTTCGAGAGGACCATTTGAGCATGTCAAGTGTAATTTGATTGTTCTTCTCAATAATAGGAGTGCTTCTAAACAATGGATACTAGGTCTCCAGTCCTAACCCTCAATTACTGTCAGTTGGTCTATGTAGTTAGTATCTCTCTTTGTGAATAACAAAATCTCCAGCTCGCTCGCGCAAAAATACTCACGCACGCACTCACTCACTCACTCACTCACTCACTCACTCACTCACTCACTCACTCACTCACTCACTCACTCACTCACTCACTCACGCACTCTCTCACGCACTCTCTCACTCACTCACGCACACTCTCTCACTCACTCACGCACACTCACTCACTCACTCACTCATCCACTCACTCTACATCTGTAGTTTAATTTGATCATCATGAACCATTTCCTACCTTTTTATTAGGTAATCTTTCAATTTGATGCTATTAGCATAATTTAGCAACATTTTAATAAATGAACATAATTGAACATTAAGTTACTTATGATTAATCTAATGAGTAGCATGTTCCCGTCTGCAGTTCATTGATACATGTGCCTGAGGCTAGCTTGAGTATCTCTAGCTAGTTTCAGTAGTGTATACAGTACTCTATTTTATCTCAATGACTGAAAGGCAACCATGATACAACCAAAGCATTCCTCCTTTAGGCAGATGTGTCTTTGGTGAAACGAAGGATGAGGGTTTATCTGTGACGCCTCATTCTTT
Source organism: Coregonus lavaretus (assembly GCF_964263955.1). Taxonomy (NCBI): domain Eukaryota; kingdom Metazoa; phylum Chordata; class Actinopteri; order Salmoniformes; family Salmonidae; genus Coregonus; species Coregonus lavaretus. Next base: position 58,588 of record NW_028163522.1, read on the forward strand.
CCTCTCTTCAATTAATATTTTAAAAACAATATTGTGATTTATTCATGTTGCACTTCTCAATATTCAAAGCTATTCTCATGTTGTTATGACATATACATTATATATATTATCATGAGTCTGTGGGTTGTGTTGGTTTGTTGTGCTATAGTCTTTAAACCATGTGAGGTAATCTTCTGTCTGTTTGGAGCCTAGTTGTGTTGTTCCGCTACGATCTGCTGCTGCTACCGATGTTGTTTTGGAATGTTCAGTCTTTATTACTTGACTTGACTTCTACCACATTCTCATCTGGGTCTGTGATAGCGGTGAGAGCTCTATCGGTTTAAATCATGTTCTAGAATTTGGAGTTTGACGTTTTGGGACAGCGTTTGGTTTTCTTTACTGGGTTGTGTGCTCTGAGACTGTAGAGTACTGATCTAGGATCCGTTTAGCCTTTTAGATCATAATGTATTAGATTACATGGACAGGGAGGACCAGATCCTAGATCAGTACTCTTTATGAATACCGGCCCTGATCTTGGGTTGGTGTTGAGGTAAACAGTGTTGTTTTTATTGTGTACTAGTATATTAGTCTGGGTTTGATGCTGTGGATTGGAAATGGTATATAGAACAGATTCTCTGGGTGAGCAGTTGTGGCTTGCAGCATGCTCTGTTCTGGGTGTGCTGGACTGGACTGGTTTGTTCTGGTTGTGGTTTGCTGATTGCCGTGGCCAGGGTCTGCTCTCTCTGTTTGTGTGATGCTGTTTTAGCATGAGAGAGAGAGAGAGAGAGAGATGCTCCATCTTCCCTTTTTACTATAACTATTATCTCTGTTTTCACTCTCCTCTATGTATCCTTCCTCAGATGTCTATAGGGACATCCCTCCTGTCCTTTGCATTCTCATGTCACTCCCAGTGTCCTCGTGTTTCTGGGAATACAACGTAGATAGAGCGATAGAAAAAGAGAGAGATAGGGAGAGACATATACAGTATGTGAAGAGAATGCTATAGTGGGAGATATATATATATATATATGAAAAGGTATGAAAATGTATACACTCACTACTGTAAGTTGCTCTGGATAAGAGCATCTGCTAAATGACTAAAATTGTAATATCGAGAGACAGAGAGACAGACAGAGAAACAGAGCAGACTATAGTTTTGTGATTTGGGTATTTTGAGGAGCTCTATTACCTTTGACTGATATATAGATCTCATAACTCCGGCCTCACAGTCATTTACTTCTTATTTCTTTAAGTGGTTTATTGGCAGGAGCAGTCAGTATATTTGCCAAGGCATTCTTTCTTCTCTCTCTCTCTCTCTCTTTCTCTTTTTCTCCCGCTCCTCTCTCCTTTTCTGACATTGGGGCTAGTTCCAGGGTGGGGTGGTTTTGCGCCATACTGCTTGAGACTCGGGGGGGATGGGCTGTGAGCTAACGATGTTTGACAGGCAGAGAGAGGGTGAGGGGTGGCGATCGGGTGGGTGGGATGATCGCGGCTCCAGAAACGGCCAACCACATGGGTTGGAGGATTGATAAAGGAGGGATTTGAGAGTCATACAGAGAATCCATTTGTTTGTGATAGGAGTCAGGGTGGGGCTAGCATTCAGTACAGCAGTGTTTCTTTAGTTCTAGGTCAAAAACTGTTTTAGGAAACAGGATTGGAAAACACTGCGGTACAGTTTGTTGGTCCAAACCAAATGAAATGAACAACTCTTAAAGGGGCAATCTGTGATTCATTCATTTTTGGTACAAATTAAAAATATATAGCCATTGATTTGAATATAATTGCTGAATACCAGTTTCAGATAGAGTAGCTTCAAATGCAGACCAAACCCAATCTCTCTTATGCAGTAAATCAACAGGATGAATCAATCAACAGGATGAATCAATCAACAGGATGAATCAACCAAACCCAATCTCTGTTATGCAGTAAATCAACAGGATGAATCAATCAACAGGATGAATCAACCAAACCCAATCTCTGTTATGCAGTAAATCAATAGGATGAATCAATCAACAGGATGAATCAACCAAACCCAATCTGTTATGCAGTAAATCAAGAGGATGAATCAATCAACAGGATGAATCAATCAAACCCAATCTGTTATGCAGTAAATCAAGAGGATGAATCAATCAACAGGATGAATCAATCAAACCAAATAGGAGGACAGCTGAAGAGTGAGGGTAGAGAAAGGGGGGGGCTGCTATGTTGCTTTGTGCTGGATGAAATATGAAGATGTTGTCACAGCCACACTGTTTAGCTGTGTTTCTGAACCAGATCTAAGCATCGGCACAAGCATGACAGCCGGCTTCGTCATGGATGGTATCATTAGACTGTAGCAGGTGTACTGTGTCTCTTATCTTGTTTATACTCTTCTCTGTGCTTCTTTTTAATCGGTAAATCACCCGTTTACCGCATGAGGATTCGCCTTTGGGGCCTTACAGTGGATATTATTCCTAGAGAGATGACGGGAATGTGATACGGAAGGAGAGACAGTTGGTTTTTTTAAACTGAGGAGTGGGCTGGGGCTGGTTGAATAGATGGGAAGAAAAGTTGACAGAAGGGCAGAGTATTGAAAGAGGACTGGAGGGAAAATATGAGACGAGAAAGACAGATGGAGGAAGGTGGAAAAGATGGAAAGAGACAGATGGATGGAGAGGAGAGGAGAGGAAATGGAAATGGAGAAATGAAAGGGATATTTCACTGTCTGTTCTTTGGACAGTGTTTATTAACTATCTATTTGATCTCTGAGCCTGAAGCCCTCTCACCTCACCCCTGAAGCCCTCTCACCTCACCCCTGAAGCCCTCTCACCTCACCCCTGAAGCCCTCTCACCTAACCCCTGAAGCCCTCTCACCTAACCCCTGAAGCCCTCTCACCTAACCCCTGAAGCCATCTCACCTCACCCCTGAAGCCCTCTCACCTCACCCCTGAAGCCCTCTCACCTCACCCCTTAAGCCCTCTCACCTCACCCCTTAAGCCCTCACATCACCCCTGAAGCCCTCTCACCTCACCCCTGAAGCTATCTCACCTCACCCCTTTTTGTCTCTCTCTCTCCCTCCCCCTGCCTCTCTCTCAACCTCCTGGTTGTCACTTCGTTCACGCTGCGTTGAGAAACTGTAAATTGTGTTTCTTTAAATATCTGTGTCTTCCTTAAACGCACAGCTGTGTGTGTGTGTGTGTGTGTGTGTGTGTGTGTGTGGAGAGGAGAAGAGAAGAGAAAGCAACAGCATTTAACTCCTGTCTACCAAGGAGAAATCTCTCCTCTTTCATGTCCTTGTAACACTCACAATAGTCAGGACAGCTCCTGGAGAGACAGGTTAGGTTTCTGTTCAGGAACATATCATATATGCTGCAAGCCGTGGTTGAGTTCCAATAATCTCTCCTTCCTCCTGAAGTCTGTACTAACTCGTTCACTACCCCCACTGTATTAGTGCAAGCATGTGTAGACTACAGTTGAATTTCCATATACCAGTCATGAAGGGAAGAGAACAAGTGCACACTTTTGGAGAAAGAAAGGCACGATTATTAGGATTCAACCCCGTAGACTACTCACTGAGGAAGAAAGAGCAATTGGAAAACAGGCCACTTTCTTCCAGGGTAGGGGGGGGAAGTGGGAGTTATTACAGCAATACTAAAGGAATTCTTAAAAGCGTGTAATGTTGTTTGCTTGCATTTCCTCTTTCATGTCCCGATCGGAGTTCCGCTATGGAACACTTAGAACACACAGATGTTCTTCAAGAAGTAGAAAAAAAAGATATATCACTGTCGGTGGGAGGATGTGATAGCGCTACACTGTGAATTGAAAAGTGTCTACCGCTGACATCTTTTGTTCTAATTAGACTATTTATTAAATGCCATATTTACAGAGGTGAGCAGCTTTCTTTGAGGCATGTCTGGTTCTATATATGGGATGCATCCCAAATGGTATCCTGTTCCCTTTATAGTGCACTGCTTTTTACCCTAAAGGGAAGAGTGTGTCATTTGGGACTTAGCCACGTACATTTGTGGTCTAGTTAATCCTTCTCTGTAATTAAGGGGTATTATGTGTCCAGCAAACATGAAACATTATAGCGAGTGAACATTTCGTCAGACAGATTGACAACATATCAACGGTATTAGAATAACATCATAAGGAGATGCTGTACATTTCACAGTTACTTTTTAGTGTATTTGCCTAATCACATACAGTATCTCAACCAATGTTATTGTTGTGTACACTAGAAGTTTGTCCCAAATGGCACCCTATTCCCTACATAGTGCACAAGCTTAAGACTCTGGGTCTGAACACATACCTCTGCAGCTGGATCCTGGAGCATGCCCACATTCACATCGACGGGCCGCAGTGGAGCAGGTCGAGAACTTCAAGTTCCTCGGTGTCCAAATCATTAAAGACTTTAAATGGTCCAAAACACACGTGCACAGTTGTGAAGAAGACACGACAGCGCCTCTTCCCCTCAGGAGGTTGAAAAAGTTTGGCATGGGCCCTCAAATCCTCAAAAAGTTCTACAGCTACATTGAGAGCATTTTGACTGGTTGCATCACCGCCTGGTATGGCAATAGCACCGCCCTCTATCACATGGCTCTACAGATGGTGGTGCGGACAGCCCAGTACATCCCTGGGGCTGAGCTCCCTGCCATTCAGGACATCTATATCAGGCGGTGTGGTAGGAAGGCCTGGAAAATCGTTAAAGACTCCAACCACCCAAGCCATAGACTATTCTCTCTGCTTCCGCATGGCAGGCGGTACCGGTGCATCAAGTCTGGCACCAACAGGCTCTTGAACAGCTTCTATCCCCAAGCAATAAGACTGATAAATAGCTGACATAATAGCTACACAGACTATCTGAGTTAACCTTGTATCCTCATTGACCTTTTCATTTGTATTTTTGTCTCTATGCACACTCACAGTGCCCTACACACACTGTCACTCCATCATCTTCTCACTCACACATTACATGCACATACATTTATACTGGATCTACACACACGCACACCCACTCACAGACAAGCTGCTGCTACTCTGTTTATCTTATATCCTGTTGCCTAGTCACCTTACCCCTATACATATCTACCTCCATCACGCCAGTATCCCTGCACATTGTAAATATGGTATTGGAACTGACCTTGTGTATATAGTATGCTTACTTACTTATTGTGTTCTTCATATTTCTTCTTATTTCTCGTGTTTTTCGTTTCTTTTTTTCTAGTATTACATTGTTATTGATTATTGCATTGTTGGGTTTTGAGTTTGCAAGAAAGGCATTTCACTGTACTTGTGCATGTGACAATAAAACTTGAAACACAGTATCATTAACTCTGGGTGTCACGGTTTCGGCCGAGGCTGCTCCTCCTCCTTGCTCGGGCAGGCTTCGGCGGTCGTCGTCCCCGGAGTACTAGCTGCCACCGTTGTATGTTTCGATGTTCGTTTGGTTTTGTCTAGTTGTTGTACACCTGTTCCATGTTAGTGTGATTAGGTACCCTTTATATGTTCCATTTGTTTGTCATGTGTTGTGTGTAATTGTTTTCCTGTCGTTTGGTGCAGTACTGTTTGCCAGTCGCTCATTTTGTACCGTCGCACTGTTGTTTTGTGCGCAGTCGGTTTTGGAGTGTTTTACGCACTGTGGCGTATTGTTCGCCTCCGGGTTGGTTTGACCCATTTTTGTTATTTTGGTTTATGCAAGTAAAGTCTGGTTTGACTTAGCTCCTGTGTCCTGCATTTGATTCACACCACATCCGCATCAGAGTTCGCGACAGAATTACACACCTTAAGATGGAATCAGCAGGAGCAACAGCAGCACCTGAGTCGCTGGAGGAGCACGTCCGTGGCCAGGATGACCAGATCCGACAACTGGGGACCGCTCTGCAGGACGTCATCAACACCCTGCACCGATGGGAGTCCAGAGGGGTACCCACACCCCCACCTACCTTACCACCACCATCGGTCGGTCCGCCCGTCCCAGGCCCGGAACCCAGTGGGATTCGGCTCTCGCTCCCGAGGGCGTATGACGGCACAGCTGCCGGGTGTCAGGGGTTCCTCCTGCAGGTGGAGCTCTACCTGGCCACTGTACACCCGGTGCCCTCGGGACACGAGAGCGTTTCCGCCCTCATCTCCTGTCTCACGGGCAAGGCGTTGGAATGGGCCAACGCCGAGTGGAGGAGGATAGACGCCACCACCATCTCCTACGCGGAGTTCTCCCGTCGCTTCAAGGCCGTGTTCGACCATCCACCTGAGGGCAAAGCGGCGGGGGAGCGTCTATACTACCTCCGACAGGGGAGGAGGAGCGCACAGGCGTTCGCACTGGAGTTCCGGACTCTAGCGGCAGATACAGGGTGGAATGAACGGGCCCTCATCGATCATTTTCGATGTAGCCTACGGGAGGACGTTCAGCGTGAGTTGGCCTGCAGGGACACCAATTTCACCTTCGACCAGTTGGTCGACATGTCCATCCGTCTTGACACCCTGCTGGCCACCGGTGGACGTTCCGAGTGGGGTCCGTCCATTCCATCCTCCAGCACCTCCGAGCCGAGCCCTATGGAGCTCGGGGGTGCTGGCGCTAGAGAGAGGAGGAGAAGGAGCCCGAGGGGGGCTGTCCCCTGCACCAATTGCGGCCGTGGAGGGCACACTGCGGCCAGGTGCTGGGGAGGGTCTCCAGGAGGAGGGGACAACAGGCCACACACTGGGGAGCATTCCCAGGTGAGTAGACGCCCCACTTACCCAGAGCTCTCTGTTGTGCACTTTTGTATACCTGTTAGTTTTCCACAGGTTGCACCTCATTCCCAGCATAAGGCGCTAGTAGATTCAGGCGCAGCTGGGAATTTTGTTGATCGGAAGTTTTGTTTAGATTTAGGGATTCCCCTCCTGCCTGTTGACGATCCTTTTCCCGTTCATGCTTTAGATAGCCGCCCGTTGGGGTCGGGGTTGATTAGGGAAGTCACAGCACCACTTAGGATGTGTACGCAGGGGGGTCATGAGGAGACTATTCAGCTATATCTGATCGACTCCCCTGCGTACCCGGTGGTGCTGGGAATTCCCTGGTTAAGTACCCATAATCCTGCCATTTCGTGGCAACAGAGAGCTCTCAAGGAGTGGTATGCTCAGTGTGAGGGGCGATATCTGGGTGTTTCCGTGGGGGCGACCTCGGTGGAAAGTCCAAACCAAGTGCCCGCATTGCACATTCCACCTGAATATGGGGATTTGGCACTTGTGTTCAGTAAAGCGAGGGCGACGCAGCTGCCTCCTCACAGACAGGGGGATTGTGCGATAGACCTCCAGGCAGGAGCAGCGCTCCCACGGAGCCACGTGTATCCCTTGTCTCAAGAGGAGAGAAAGGCTATGGAGACTTACATAGCCGAATCCTTGAGACAGGGATACATACGGCCCTCCACTTCCCCTGCGTCCTCTAGCTTCTTTTTTGTGAAGAAAAAAGATGGAGGGTTGCGCCCGTGCATTGATTACCGTGGTATCAATCAGATTACTGTGAAGTACAGTTATCCACTCCCTCTGATTGCGACCATGACGGAGTCATTGCACGGAGCGCGGTTTTTCACAAAACTGGATCTCAGGAGCGCGTATAACTTGGTGCGCATTAGGGAGGGCGACGAATGGAAAACAGCATTTAGTACCACTTCGGGTCATTACGAGTATCTCGTCGTGCCATACGGGTTGATGAATGCTCCGTCAGTCTTCCAATCCTTCGTGGATGAGATCTTCCGGGATATGCAGGGGCAAGGTGTGGTCGTGTACATTGATGACATTCTAGTGTACTCTTCTACCCGAGCCGAGCATGTAGCCCTGGTGCGTCGTGTATTGAGGAGGCTGTTGGAGCACGACCTGTATGTCAAGGCAGAGAAATGTCTGTTTTTTCAGGAGTCGGTCTCCTTTTTGGGTTATCGGTTGTCCGCGTCAGGGGTGAAGATGGAGGTGGACCGTGTGTCAGCCGTGCGTAATTGGCAAACCCCAACCACTGTTAAAGAGGTGCAGCAGTTCTTGGGCTTTGCGAATTACTACCGGAGGTTTATCCGGGGTTTTGGACAGGTGGCACCTCTTCTGAAGGGTGGTCCGGTGCGCCTGCAGTGGTCAGCTGAGGCGGACAGGGCTTTTGGGAAACTGAAGGACCTGTTTACTTCGGCTCCGGTGCTGGCGCATCCGGATCCCGCCTTACCCTTTCAGGTTGAGGTGGACGCGTCTGAGGCCGGTATAGGGGCCGTTCTTTCTCAACGGTCCGGCACGCCACCTAAACTCCGCCCCTGTGCTTTCTACTCTAAAAAGCTCAGCCCGGCGGAGCGAAATTATGACGTCGGGGACAGGGAGCTGTTAGCTGTGGTACAGGCCCTTAAGGTGTGGAGGCATTGGCTTGAGGGGGCTCAACACCCTTTCCTCATTTTGACTGACCATCGGAACCTGGAGTACATCCGGGCAGCTAGGAGACTGAACCCTCGCCAGGCTCGGTGGAACATGTTTCTAGCCAGGTTCGTATTTAAGATCACGTACATCCCTGGGTCCCAGAACAGTAAGGCAGATGCTCTGTCCCGGCGGTATGACACAGAGGAGAGGTCCGTTGAGCCTACTCCCATACTACCGGCGTCTTGTCTAGTGGCACCGGTTGTGTGGGAGGTCGATGCTGAAATCGAGCGGGCGTTGCGTGCCGACCCTAGCCCTCCACAGTGTCCTGTGGGTTGGACGTACGTTCCGCTCGAGGTTCGGGATCGACTCATTTACTGGGCTCACACGTCACCCTCCTCTGGACATCCGGGTATTGGCTGGACAGTGCACTGTCTTAGCACTAAGTACTGGTGGCCAACATTAGCCAGGGATGTGAGGGTTTATGTCTCCTCCTGCTCGGTGTGCGCCCAGTGTAAGGCGCCCAGACACTTGCCCAGGGGTAAGTTACAACCCCTGCCCGTTCCACAATGACCCTGGTCCCACCTCTCGGTGGATTTTGTGACAGACCTTCCCCCCTCTCAGGGGAATACCACCATCCTGGTCGTTGTGGACCGGTTCTCTAAGGCCTGTCGTCTCCTCCCTATGTCGGGTCTTCCTACTGCCCTACAGACCGCTGAGGCACTATTTACCCACGTCTTCCGGCATTACGGGGTACCCGAGGATATAGTGTCTGATCGAGGCCCCCAGTTTACCTCCCAAGTCTGGAGAGCGTTCATGGAGCGTTTGGGGGTCTCGGTGAGCCTTACCTCGGGGTACCACCCGGAGAGCAATGGGCAGGTAGAACGAGTGAACCAGGATGTGGGTAGGTTTCTGAGGTTGTATTGCCAGGACCGGCCGGAGGAGTGGGCTAGGTACATTCCCTGGGCAGAGATGGCCCAAAACTCTCTCCGCCACTCCTCCACCAACCTAACCCCTTTCCAATGTGTGTTAGGGTACCAGCCGGTTCTGGCACCATGGCAGCAGAGCCAGATCGAGGCCCCTACGGTGGATGAGTGGGTGAGGCGCTCGGAGGAGACGTGGAACGCTGCACACGTCCATCTGCAGCGGGCCATCCGTCGACACAAGGCGAGCGCCGATCTCCACCGCAGTGAGGGGCCGGTGTACGCACCTGGAGATCGAGTCTGGCTCTCGACCAGAAACCTGCCCCTCCGCCTGCCCTGCCGGAAGCTGGGTCGGCGGTTTGTGTGGCCTTTTAAAGTCCTGAGAAGATTGAACGAGGTGTGTTATAGGTTACAACTGCCTATTGAGTATAAGAATATTAACCCCTCGTTCCATGTGTCTCTTCTCAGGCCGGTGGTAGCTGGTCCACTCCAGGAAGGTGAGATAGGAGAGACTCCTCCGCCCCCACTGGACATCGAGGGGGCTCCGGCGAACACCGTTCGGTCCATCTTGGACTCGAGACGTCGGATGGGGGGTCTCCAGTATCTCGTGGAGTGGGAGGGGTACGGCCCAGAGGAACGGTGCTGGGTGTCGCGGAGGGACATCCTAGACCCGTCTCTCCTGTCGGAGTTCCACCGGGGGCACCCCGCGCGCCCGGCTCCGCGTCCTCCTGGTCGTCCCCGAGGCCGGGGTCGGCGCACGGCTGGAGCCGCGCGTCAAGGGGGGGGTACTGTCACGGTTTCGGCCGAGGCTGCTCCTCCTTGCTCGGGCAGGCTTCGGCGGTCGTCGTCCCCGGAGTACTAGCTGCCACCGTTGTATGTTTCGATGTTCGTTTGGTTTTGTCTAGTTGTTGTACACCTGTTCCATGTTAGTGTGATTAGGTACCCTTTATATGTTCCATTTGTTTGTCATGTGTTGTGTGTAATTGTTTTCCTGTCGTTTGGTGCAGTACTGTTTGCCAGTCGCTCGTTTTGTACCGTCGCACTGTTGTTTTGTGCGCAGTCGGTTTTGGAGTGTTTTACGCACTGTGGCGTATTGTTCGCCTCCGGGTTGGTTTGACCCGTTTTGTTTATGCAAGTAAAGTCTGGTTTGACTTAGCTCCTGTGTCCTGCATTTGATTCACACCACATCCGCATCAGAGTTCGCGACACTGGGGGTCATGTAAAGCTAATTTCCTGCATTTCTACACAATCTAATATGACCCATGGCCCTTCTAGCCGTCTCTATTTAGATAAACAAAAAGTAAGCAAAAATGCCCCCAATCATCAAGCTAGGTAGGAGATCATTATTAAATATGTTTAAGTGATTGATAAGACTGAACTAGGTCAATGATAATTCAATAATCAATATTGTGTTGCACCTTTAACCAATAGCCTAACAAATGAACAACCCTTAAAAATAAAGTACAAAGACTTAACTTTTGATTGTCTTTATTAAGAAATCCTCTATATCAAATTTCAGCCAGACCAGCCAGCCTGAGCTGCCCACACCAGTCTAGTCAATATCTCAACTCTCTCTCCGACCCCCACCAGTCTAGTCAATAACTCAACTCTCTCCCTGACCCCCACCAGTCTAGTCAATAACTCAACTCTCTCCCTGACCCCCACCAGTCTAGTCAATATCTCAACTCTCTCCCTGACCCCCACCAGTCTAGTCAATAACTAAACTCTCTCCCTGACCCCCACCAGTCTAGTCAATAACTAAACTCTCTCCCTGACCCCCACCAGTCTAGTCAATAACTCAACTCTCCCTGACCCCCACCAGTCTAGTCAATAACTCCACTCTCTCTCCGACCCCCACCAGTCTAGTCAATAACTCAACTCTCTCCCCGGCCCCCACCAGTCTAGTCAATAACTCAACTCTCTCCCCGACCCACACCAGTCTAGTCAATAACTCAACTCTCTCCCCCACCAGACTAGTCAATATCTCAACTCTCTCTCCGACCCCCACCAGTCTAGTCAATAACTCAACTCTCTCCCCCACCAGACTAGTCAATATCTCAACTCTCTCTCCGACCCCCACCAGTCTAGTCAATAACTCAACTCTCTCCCCGACCCCCACCAGTCTAGTCAATAACTCAACTCTCTCTCCGACCGCCACCAGTCTAGTTAATAACTCCAACTCTCTCCCCAACAACTTCCTTCCCATCTTTTTTTTTTATGTCTCAAGGGAAAGGTTTGTGATAAATTACTTGACATTTCTGCCATCCATTGTGGGATGATAACGAACCTTCCAATTAATGGCAACGCATTTCTTAGCCACTATAAATGCTAGTTTACACAGTTTCTTCTGATAACAGTCTCCAGTATCAACATTTCCAAGCAAACAAAAACAGGGAGAAGGGAGAATCTGTAGACATGCTGAGATAAAAGAACATACTCTTTGCCAGAATTCAGCCAGCCTTCACAAGGCCATAACAAATGCAAATATGTTCCCTTTTGTGTTTTACACCTCCAGCAGAATAATAACATTTCTGAGTGCTTGATATTCAGTTTCACTGGCATATAGTACGTTCTATGGATGGTCTTAAACTGCAGTAATTTATGTCAGATGATATGAACATGACAGGGTGTTCTAACACATCTGTATCATCATCAATAGCATCTCCCAGGTCTTCCTCACATGTTTGTTTTACATATTTTGTGTCATTGGGAAAAGCTTCTATCAACCCTTGATACAATTTGTAAATAAACTTTAGAGGTTTGTCAGACTGCCTTAAAATAGTTTCAATCTTTGAAAAGAAGGGAATTAGCTTGGGAAACTGACTAATTAATAATGTTACATTGCTATACTAACTAATAAAAACTCACATTGCGCCAAGAAAACGTCACAATATCGGTCTTCAATCGTTTGGCCGCTAGTTTTGACTAGCTCTAGCTAATGGTACAATGGTACATCATCAAATGTACTTCTGTTGAAATGGGACAAAAGAAAGGCTACAAAACATTTCCATACACACAACAGCTGTTAGATATTGCTACCTGACAGATGGCTAGCTAGAGCTGAACTGGCTGTGGTAGCTACTAGCTAGCTAGCTAACTGCTAGTAGTTCATTCACTTCAGTGGAGAGGGGATGAAACATTATTTAACGTAACATGTCAGTTACACTACTAGCTCAGCACTAGGAATAAAAATAAAAAAATCTGTCAAACAGCATTTACCTTGCCAGCTAGATCAGTCAACTAAAGAGTAGCCAGTTTCTGCTCTGCTTGCTTTTACAACTCTGAGAAAAAGCGCAACACACAGACAGCAGCTGCCTCTGTTCATCTCTTCCATGCTGGTCCTATACGCCAGCCTTTCAAAAGCTTGGCCTTCACACAGGTGTGGTCCTAAATCCTCCCTCCTGAAACCAGAAAACAGCCTACCCGACCGCTCTGAGGGGTCCGCATGATCCTAACGGTGCCACGTTTTGTATCTCAGTACAATGATAAAACTGGGGGGAGGACAAAAATACAATTTCAGAAAGTGGGGGAGGTCATGTCCCATCCCCCCCCCCGTCCCCAGTGAAAGTTGCGCCCCTGCTTCTCATCACACCTCTCCTTCAGTGACTGAGTCCCAAATGGCACCCTATTCTCTATATAGTGCACTACTTACACCCAATGGGCCCTGGTCAAAGCAGTGCACTATATAGGGAAATAGGGTTCCATTTGGGAGGCAGCCAGTGAATGTACCTCGCAGGATGTGTGTCTGGCTCGTCCGGCTGGTTATAGACTCATCAGTCTTACATAGAAAGCCCAATGGCTACTGCTGGTCCATTTATCTTCCTGTCTGTTTTCCCTCTCTATGGTTGTGTCTCAAATGGCACCCTATTCCCTATTTAGTACACTACTTTTGACCAGAGCCAACAATACACCCTACCTGTCCAGAGCTCTGACAGTAACTGACATTACCTCTTTGTTTCCCTCTCTTCTCTGTGTTGCCTAGACGATGACCCCTTGCAGCCAGTGACCCAGGACGAGACGGTGTCTGTGGGTGGCACGGTGACCCTGACCTGCCGGGTGGCGGCGAGTGACAACTCCTCCCTGCAGTGGTCCAACACGGCCCAGCAGACCCTGTACTTTGGAGAGAAGAGAGGTGAGAGAGAGAGAGAGAGGGAGGGAGAGAGAGAGAGGTGTGTGTGTTTTGAGAGAAGGGAGGAAGAGGAGTGTGATAGATCGTGAGAGACAGGAAAGGGGAAAGAGGGTGTGTATGTGTGTGTGTGTGTGTGTTAGAGAGAAAGACAGAAAGACAGAGCTTAAGAGTAGGGCTGTGACGGTCATGGAGTTTTGGATGATGGTAATTGGTCAGCCAAATGACTGCGGTCTCCGTAAATAACCGTTAGAATAAAATAAAATAAATAAAAAACATCAAAAAAACTAACTGGTGTGGCTGTCTACTACCCTCTGAGAGGATCTGGTCTCAACCAGCCGCAGAGCTGACACAGATCCTGACCCATCAGACTGACTCTCAGACAACAGTCTAGCCCCATCACACACACACACACACACACACACACACACACACACACACACACACACACACACACGTATACATACAAAACGCACATTTACACACACACACAAACACAAATAAAATACAATTGTATTTGTCACATGCGCCGAATACAACAGGTGTAGACTTTACCGTGAAATGCTTGCTTACGAGCCCTTCCCAACATAAAGTAAATAAATAAATAGTAAAAGAAGAGGAATAAAATACACAAGAATGGAGCTATATACAGGAAGTACCAGATCACTGTGGAGCTATATACAGGAAATACCAGGACCAGATCAATGTGGAGCTATATACAGGAAGTATCAGATCACTGTGGAGCTATATACAGGAAATACCAGGACCAGATCAATGTGGAGCTACATACAGGAAGTACCAGATCACTGTGGAGCTATATACAGGAAGTACCAGATCACTGTGAAGCTATATACAGGAAGTACCAGTATCAGATCAACGTGGAGCTATATACAGGAAGTACTAGTACCAGATTACTGTGGAGCTATATACAGGAAGTACCAGATCAATGTGGAGCTATATACATGAAGTACCAGATCACAGTGGAGCTATATACAGGAAGTACCAGTACCAGATCAATGTGGAGCTATATACAGGAAGTACCAGATCACAGTGGAGCTATATACAGGAAGTACCAGTACCAGATCAATGTGGAGCTATATACAGGAAGTACCAGATCACAGTGGAGCTATATACAGGAAGTACCAGTACCAGATTACTGTGGAGCTATATACAGGAAGTACCAGATCAATGTGGAGCTATATACATGAAGTACCAGTACCAGATCACTATGTAGCTATAGACAAGACGTACCAGATCACTGTGGAGCTATATACAGGAAGTACCAGTACCAGATCAATGTGGAGCTATATACAGGAAGTACCAGATCACTATGGAGATATATACAGGAAGTACTAGTACCAGATCAATGTGGAGCAATATCCAGGAAGAACCAGATTAATGTGGAGCTATATACAGGAAGTACTAGTACCAGATCAATGTAGAGCTATATACAGGAAGTACCAGATCACTATGTAGATATAAACAGGAAGTACTAGTACCAGATCAATGTGGAGCTACATACAGGAATTACCAGATCAATATGGAGCTATATACAGGAAGTACCAGATCACTGTGGAGCTATATACAGGAAGTACCAGATCAATGTGGAGCTATATACAGGAAGTACCAGTACCAGATCACTGTGGAGTTATATACAGGAAGTACCAGAACCAGATCACTGTGGAGCAATATCAAGGAAGAACCAGATTAATGTGGAGCTATATACAGGAAGTACTAGTACCAGATCACTGTGTAGCTATATACAGGAAGTACCAGAACCAGATCAATGTGGAGCTATATACAGGAATTACCAGAACCAGATCAATGTGGAGCTATATACAGGAAGTACACATACCAGATCAATGTGGAGCTATATACAGGAAGTACCAGAACCAGATCAATGTGGAGCTTCATGAGGTAGTCACCTGGAATCCATTTCAATTAACAGGTGTGCCTTGTTAAAAGTTAATTTGTGGAATTTATTTCCTTCTTAATGCGTTTGAGCCAATCAGTTGTGTTGTGACAAGGTAGGGGGTGTATACAGAAGATAGCCCTTATTTGGTAAAAGACCAAGTCCATATTATGGCAAGAACAGCTCAAATAAGCAAAGAGAAACGACAGTCCATCTTTAATTTAAGACATGAAGGACAGTCAATACGGAACATTTCGAAAACTTTGAAAGTTTCTTCAAGTGCAGTCGCAAAACCCATCAAGCACTATGATGAAACTGGCTCTCATGTGGACCACCACAGGAATGGAAGACCCAGAGGATAAGTTCATTAGTGTTACCAGCCTCAGAAATTGCAGCCCAAATAAATGCTTCACAGAGTTCAAGTCAGACACATCTCAACATCAACTGTTCAGAGGGGACTGTGTGAATCAGGCCTTCATGGTTGAATTGCTGCAAAGAAACCACTACTAAAGGACACCAATAAGAAGAAGAGACCTGCTTGGGCCAAGAAACACAAGCAATGGACATTAGACCGGTGGAAATATGTCCTATGGTCTGGAGTCCAAATTTGAGATTTTTGGTTCCAATCGCCGTGTCTTTGTACGGATGATCTCCGCGTGTGTAGTTCCCACCGTAAAGCATGGAGGAGGAGGTGTTATGGTGTGGGGGTGCTTTGCTGGTGACACTGTCTGTGATTTTATTTAGAATTCAAGGCACACTTAACCAGCATGGCTACCACAGCCTTCTGCAGCAATACGCCATCCCAATCTGGTTTGGGCTTAGTGGGACTATCATTTGTTTTTCAACAGGACAATGACCTAACACACCTGCAGGCAGTGTAAGGGCTATTTGACCAAGAAGGAGAGTGATGGAGTGCTGCATCAGATGACCTGGCCTCCACAATCCCCCGACCTCAACCCAATTGAGATGGTTTGGGATGAGTCGGAACGCAGAGTCAAGGAAAAGCAGCCAACAAGTGCTCAGCATATGTGGGAACTCCTTCAAGACTGTTGGAAAAGCATTCCAGGTATAGCTGGTTGAGAGAATGCCAAGAGTGTGCAAAGCTGTCATCAAGGCAAAGGGTGGCTATCTGAAGAATCTCAAATATAATATATATTTTGATTTTGTTTAACACTTTTTTGGTTACTACAAGATTCCATATGTGTTATTTCATAGTTTTGATATCTTCCCTATTATTCTACAATGTAGAAAATATAAAAAATAAAGAAAAACCCTTGAATGAGTTGGTGTGTCCAAACTTTTGACTGGTAGAGTATGTACATGAAGGCAGGGTAAAGTAACCAAGCATCAGGATAAATAATATTAATATTAAGAGTAAAATGGAGAACAGAGTAGCAGCAGCAAAGGATGAGTGTAAAAGTGTGTGTGTTGTGTCGGTATGCGTGTGTGTGTGTTGTGTGTGTATGTATGTAGTGAATGTGTTTGGGTTTTGTGTGAGAGTGTCTGTGTAGTGTGTGTGTGTGTGTGAGTGAGTGTGTATATATAGTCTTGTGAGTGTGCATAGAGTCAGTGCAAGATAGGGTCAGTGCAGATAGTACGTGTAACCATTTAATTAAATATTTAGCAGTCTTATGGCTATTTAGCTTCTACCCCCAAGCCATAAGACTGCTATCTCGGAGCCTGTTGGTCCGTGAGCCGATGCTCCGATACCGTTTGCCGGAGGGTAGCAGAGTGAACAGTCTATGGCTTGGCTGGCTGGATACTTTGGCAATTTTTCGGGGCCTTCCTCTGACACCGATATAGAGGTCCTGGATGTCAGGGAGCTCGGCCCCAGTGATGTAGCGCTTTGCGGTTGAGGGCGGTGCCTTTGGCATACCAAGCGGTGATGCAGCCAGTCAAGATGCTGTTGATGGTGCAGCTGTAGAACTTTTTGAGGATCTGAGTGCCCATGCCAAATCTTTTCAGCCTCCTGAGGGGGAAGAGGCGCTGTTGTGCCCTCTTCACGACTGTGTGGGTGTGTGTTAAGTCCTTAGTGATGTGGACACCAATGAACTTGAAACTCTCGACCCGCTCCACAACAGCCCCGTCGATGTGGATGGGGGCGTGCTCTCCCCTCTTTCTCCTATAGTCCACGATCAGCTCCTTGGTCTCACTGACGTTGAGGGAGAGGCTGTTGTCCTGGCAACACACTGCTAAGTTTCTGACCTCGTCCTCTGTAGGCTGTCTCATCGCAGCACACACACACCCCTTCCCCAATACACTTGTAAATATTGGACTATAAATTGAGCCTTCATCAAGTGTTTTCCTCTTCCTACCGTTCAGCAAGAAGAGGGAGAGCAATAATGATAAAAAAATATATCCCCTTTCACTCAGAAATAACCTTTGTAGACAAAGATGGAAGATACATACTGGTAAAAGGAAGGATTGAGGACACTGAAATAACATGATTTAAATGTATATAACCAGTGGAGGAAAAAGTACTAAATTATCATAATTGAGTAAAAGTAAAGATGCCTTAATAGAAAATGACTCAAGTAAAAGTTAGTCACCCAGTAAAATTCTACTTTAGTAAAAGTGTAAAAGTATTTGGTTTTAAATATACTTAAGTATCAAAAGTAAATGTAATTGCTAAAATATACTGAAGTATCAAAAGACCACCGTATATAACCCACACGAACAAGGACCCGAATTGATATCCAAAATGCTAAACCTACTTATCACGGAGGCAAAAGGGACGACAGTAATGGGAGGAGACCTCAACCTTATCATGAATTCTACGTTAGATTGTCAACGCAACATAAATCACAAGGCAGAGAAGGCCACAGTGATACTAAGAAGGGCAGACTTAGAGGTGGGTCTGATAGATGTTTGGAGAACTTTCCACCCCAAAGAGAATTACTATACATACTACTCTACAGCACGTAATAAATACTCAAGATTAGACTATTTCTTCATGTTTAAAACGGATGTAGCCAAAGTCATCAACTGCCAAATTAGAGCAATTGAAATATCGGATCATGTGTGAGAGTGTGATTTGAAGGAGTCAGGCGCAGGAGGGTAAATCACAGAATATAGTTTATTCCGTAGTACACAGTTATGCTGGATAGTGTCAACAGTCCAGTGCGCAAAACAGGCGCACTGGAACAAATACAGGCACACAGGGAAAATTATACCCCGGCAATACAAAGTACAGGTAGTTCCACAAGCTGCACTCAATTCACATGAAACAATCACCCACAAGGACAAGGGGGCAGAGGGAACACTTAAACACATACTAATGAGGGGAATATATAGTCCCCTGTAGCTCAGTTGGTAGAGCATGGCGCTTGCAACGCCAGGGTTGTGGGTTCGTTTCCCACGGGGGACCAGTATGAAAAAATGTATGCACTCACTAACTGTAAGTTGCTCTGGATAAGAGCGTCTGCTAAATGACTAAAATGTAAATGTAAAATGAATATGAACCAGGTGTGTGTGTAATTGACAAGACAAGACAAGACAAATGGAATGATGAGATATGGAGCGGTCGTGACTAGAAGGCCGGTGACGACGAACGCCGAAGCCTGCCCGAACAAGGAGGGGAGGCAGCTTCGGAGGAAGTCGTGACATCATGCTAAATATGAACATAAATATGGAACTAGAGAAAGGCTCCACAGTTTGGAGATTAAATAATTCACTTCTACATTGCATTGAATTTAAGAATAGAATCAGGGCAACACTGAAGCAATATCTGGAGTTTAATGATTATGACGAGGTCTCCCCTATAATGGTATGTGAAGGGGCCAAAGCAGTGCTTCGAGGTGAGATAATAACATATGCTTAAATTTTTTTTTTTTTAAGATAAAGAAAAATGAGAACTACAAAAGACCTTGAATAGGCTTCAAAGTGAACATAAAAATAATGGAAACTGACTGATATTAAACAAAATAAAATAAAAACGCCTAGATCAAATTAACTTGGACAATATAGAAAATATAGAAAATTGATATTTACTAAACAGAAATATTACAATAGTGGCCCAAAGGCCCAGAAATTACTTGCATTTAGACTGAGAAAACGAAGTAAAAGGGCCAACATACCAGGAATTAAAGATAACAACTCAGAAATCCTTACCAAAAGAACCGAAATAGCTAATACATTTGCCAAATATTACCAAAAACTCTATACTCCAGAGGTACAAGAATCTAACATAGAGAAAATAAAAAGAATACTTAGAAAAAATGTAACTACCTGAAGTGACAGATGAATAAAATGCAAAGTTAATTAAACCAATAACTGAAGAAAAACTGATCCAAAAACAAAAAATGAGAAATGTCCAGGTAGCGATGGATACACTAATGAATTCTATAAGGAATACAAACAAGTACCTTTCTTATGTAAAGCCCTCAACTGGGCTCTCAACAACAGAGAGGAGGCACCAACCTAGAACTCATCTATTATTACCGTTATTGATAAAGAAGGTAAAGATCCAGCAGAATGTGCATTGTATCTACCAATGTCGTTGCTGAACGGCGACCAAAAATTGCTTATATCAATTATTGGAAATAGATTAAGTAATATAATCCCAGATATCATAAACTCTGACCAAACAGACTCTTGAGCAATAATGTCAGGCAAACGTTTAATGTAATGGAAAGACGCTCTCAAGAAAAAACATAAACTGCCGATGCTAACCTTAGATGCAGAGAAAGCCTTTGAAAGGGTGTTATGGCCTTTCATCTTCGAAAAACGTAAAACATTTAACTTTTGTGAAACTTTCTTGAGCTGGCTGTAAATGATGTATAAAACACCAAATGCCAGAATAAGGGTAAATGGTACACTATCGCACTCATTTGACCTCCGAAGGGGGACAAGACGGGGTGATCCTCTGTCACCTTTAATCTTCATTTTAAGTATGAAACCGTTAGCTGAAAATGTAAGAAATAATCAGAAAATGCAAGGTCTACAGATCAATCAGGAAGAACACAAATTAGCAATGAATGCAGACGACTTGATTCTCTACTTAACAAACACACCTCAGTCAGTTATGGATGAAATAAAACAATCCAGTGTCATGTCTGGGTACAGACTAAATACAGGGAAATCAGAAGCTTTTACATTTACGTCATTTAGCAGACGCTCTTATCCAGAGCGACTTACAAATTGGTGCATTCACCTTATAGCCAGTGGGATAACCACTTTACAATATATATATATATTTTTTTCTTTGGGGTGGGGTAAGGGGGGGTAGAAGGATTACTTTATCCTATTCCAGGTATTCCTTAAAGAGGTGGGGTTTCAAGTGTCTCCGGAAGGTGGTGAGTGACTCCGCTGTCCTGGCGTTGTGAGGGAGCTTGTTCCACCATTGGGGTGCCAGAGCAGCGAACAGTTTTGACTGGGCTGAGCGGGAACTGTGCTTCCGCAGAGGTAGGGGAGCCAGCAGGCCAGAGGTGGATGAACGTAGTGCCCTCGTTTGGGTGTAGGGACTGATCAGAGCCTGAAGGTACGGAGGTGCCGTTCCCCTCACAGGTCCGTAGGCAAGCACCATGGTCTTGTAGCAGATGCGAGCTTCAACTGGAAGCCAGTGGAGTGTGCGGAGGAGCGGGGTGACGTGAGAGAACTTGGGAAGGTTGAACACCAGACTGGCTGCGGCATTCTGGATGAGTTGTAGGGGTTTAATGGCACAGGCAGGGAGCCCAGCCAACAGCGAGTTGCAGTAATCCAGACGGGAGATGACAAGTGCCTGGATTAGGACCTGTGCTGCTTCCTGTGTAAGGCAGGGTCGTACTCTCCGAATGTTGTAGAGCATGAACCTACAGGATCGGGTCACCGCCTTGATGTTAGCGGAGAACGACAGGGTGTTGTCCAGGGTCACGCCAAGGCTCTTCGCACTCTGGGAGGAGGACACAACGGAGTTGTCAACCGTGATGGTGAGATCATGGAATGGGCAGTCCTTCCCCGGGAGGAAGAGCTATGACGGTAGGCCAATCAATATCCAAAGACATCCAAACTAAGTTTGAACTTAAACGGGATCAAAATAAATTGAAATACTTAGGTATTACTATCCCCCAAGATCTGACAACACTAAATCATTATAACTTTGGAACATTGGAAAACCAGCTTTTGCAGGATTTACAAAGATGGAAATTAGTATATTTTAACAATAACAGGAAGAATTTAAACTATTCAAATGAATGTCCTCCGAAGATTTGTATTCCTGTTCCAGAATCAACCAATAACTCCAAATATTTTTAAACAGTGTGACAAACTACCGAGTACATTTAACACCATAACGGTCTGGACAAAGATCACCAAAACAAAATGCATCCAAACAGACCTGATCTACCTGCGAGAAATTGTAATGGACAGCGACTTTAAGCCAAGTATGATTGGTGATACATTTAAATGATGGTCTGAAAAAGGACTGAGCAGGTATCATCAGATGTTCACAGACAAGGGGATAGATACATTTGAGAATCTATAAAAAAAAGTACAACCTTCAGAACTCTGTTTTCACAATTATTTACAAGTAAGAAGCTACTGTATATTACTAAAGCAGTGGGACTTAATAAAACGCTTAGTGATATACATCCCTTAATTAGATATATAGCAAAATACGTATAACAAGGTAAATGCAAAAAAATGTGCTGGGGCACATATACAGAATTATCGTAGAAGAAACAAAATATGAGAATATTATAGCTGTAACCAATTGGGAAGATGAGCTGCAAATAGCAATAACCCAAGAGGATTGGGAGGACACATCTAGAAACACGTCCAAGATAACCAACTCTCCAAATTCAGTCCAAGATGTTTTACAACTCCTATAATATATTCAAAATACAACCGTGACATCACACCAAGTTGCTGGCGTAACTATGGGGACAGCAGCGCTAAGCATACTCACATATTATATTCCTGCTCAGTCCTCAATCATTTCTGGATCGAAGTATACAGAGTGTTGGATGATACGTTAGAATGTTCGCTTTCTCTAATCCAGAGAACCCCTCATGCTCCTTGACTCTGATAAGTACCTCTTCAGAATTCTGAGATTTAACAGCACAAACCGATAACTAGAAGCTGGCTTAAACCGCTGGCACCACATATAACCAACTGGAAAGAAACAATGAATGAAATCTATAGGATGGAAATGACCCATAGAATAAGAAACCAAATGACTCTCTTTGAGATACGATTATTAAAAAAGAGAGGAGAAAAAAAAAAGACATTTATAGTATGAAATATTTATAAGCACTAACAGGAGATAAAATGAACATGTTTTAAACGGACGGGTGTGGTAGGTCCCCTGTAGCTCAGTTGGTAGAGCATGGCGCTTGCAACGCCAGGGTTGTGGCGCCGTTTCCCACGGGGGGCCAGTATGAAAAATGTATGCACTCACTAACTGTAAGTCGCATACAAGTGTGCGTATGTATGCGTATCTGCGTTTGTGTGTGCATGGGTGAGCCATGCACGAAAAGATGGTGAAAACATAATGTCTATAGGGGATGCCAG
Source organism: Coregonus lavaretus (assembly GCF_964263955.1). NCBI lineage: Eukaryota > Metazoa > Chordata > Actinopteri > Salmoniformes > Salmonidae > Coregonus > Coregonus lavaretus. The sequence continues at coordinate 81,356 of NW_028163522.1, forward strand.
GATGCCAACAAAACACCAGGAGATTTAACCAACAGATAATAAATACAATAGCACTTCAGGGGCATGTCCAAGCCAACGCCAAACACAGGATGTAGATTTTACTATTATTATTATTATTACTATTATTACTATTATTATTATTACTATTATCATTATTACTATTACTATGATTATCATTATTACTATTACTATTATTATTACTATTATCATTATTACTATTACTATTATTACTATTATTATTATTATTATTATTATTATTATCATTATTACTATTACTATGATTACTATTACTAATATTATTACTATTATTATTATTATTATTTCTTAGGGTCAACAATGGGGGATGTATATATAATTTGTTGTGATTCTGTTATGATCTAAAACCAATAAATTAAAAGTATATAAACTTAATAAATTGTGCCTTCCTGTACTATACTAATGCTAAAATGTTTATTCTATTCTACTGAGCCATTTACTTTATGTTCGTATTCTTATATTTTATTATTTCTTATTGTTGTTGCATTGTCCAGAAGGAACCTGCAAGTAAGCATTTTGTTGGACGGTGTAAACCATGTGTACAGTGAGGGAAAAAAGTATTTGATCCCCTGCTGATTTTGTACGTTTGCCCACTGACAAAGAAATTATCAGTCTATAATTTTAATGGTATGTTTATTTGAACAGTGAAAGACAAAATAACAACAACAAAATCCAGAAAAACGCTTGTCAAAAATGTTATAAATTGATTTGCATTTTAATGAGGGAAATAAGTATTTCACCCCTCTGCAAAACATGACTTAATACTTGGTGCACCCTTGTTGGCAATCACAGAGGTCAGAAGTTTCTTGTAGTTGGCCACCAGGTTTGCACACATCTCAGGAGGGATTTTGTCCCACTCCTCTTTGCAGATCTTCTCCAAGTCATTAAGGTTTCGAGGCTGACGTTTGGCAACTCGAACCGTCAGCTCCCTCTACAGATTTTCTATGGGATTAAGGTCTGGAGACTGGCTAGGCCACTCCAGGACCTTAATGTGCTTCTTCTTGAGCCACTCCTTTGTTGCCTTGGCCATGTGTTTTGGGTCATTGTCATGCTGGAATACCCATCCACGACCCATTTTCAATGCCCTGGCTGAGGGAAGGAGGTTCTCACCCAAGATTTGACGGTACATGGCCCCGTCCATCATCCCTTTTGATGTGGTGAAGTTGGCCTGTCCCATTAGCAGAAAAACACCCCCAAAGCATAATGTTTCCACCTCCATGTTTGACGGTGGGGATGGTGTTCTTGGAGTCATAGGCAGCATTCCTCCTCCTCCAAACACGGCGAGTTGAGTTGATGCCAAAGAGCTCCATTTTGGTCTCATCTGACCACAACACTTTCACCCAGTTCTCCTCTGAATCATTCAGATGTTCATTGGCAAACGGGCATGTATATGTGCTTTCTTGAGCAGGGGGACCTTGCGGGCGCTGCAGGATTTCAGTCCTACACGGCGTAGTGTGTTACCAATTGTTTTCTTGGTGACTATGGTCCCAGCTGCCTTGAGATCATTGACCAGATCCTCCCGTGTAGTTCTGGGCTGATTCCTCACCGTTCTCATGATTATTGCAACTCCACGAGGTGAGATCTTGCATGGAGGCCCAGGCAGAGGGAGATTGACAGTTATTTTGTGTTTCTTCCATTTGCGAATAATTGCACCAACTGTTGTCATCTTCTCACCAAGCTGCTTGGCGATGGTCTTGTAGCCCATTCCAGCCTTGTGTAGGTCTACAATCTTGTCCCTGACATCCTTGGAGAGCTCTTTGGTCTTGGCCATGGTGGAGAGTTTGGAATCTGATTGATTGATTGCTTCTGTGGACAGGTGTCTTTTATACAGGTAACAAACTGAGATTAGGAGCAATCCCTTTAAGAGTGTGCTCCTAATCTCAGCTCGTTACCTGTATAAAAGACACCTGGGAGCCAGAAATCTTTCTGATTGAGAGGGGGTCAAATACTTATTTCCCTCATTAAAATGCAAATCAATTTATAACATTTTTGACATGCGTTTTTCTGGATTTTGTTGTTGTTATTCTGTCTCTCACTGTTCAAATAAACCTACCATTAAGATAATTTATTTGTCAGTGGGCAAACGTACAAAATCAGCAGGGGATCAAATACTTTTTTCCCTCACTGTATCCTGAAAGGACAACTAATACAATTTTAAACTTGAAACACACACACACACACACACACACACACACACACACACACACACACACACACTGTCACTGTGCCAAATAGGCCAAGCTCCAGACTCCAGACCCTATCTTCCACCAGGACATTAGTACAGTAGTCACACCTGGGTTCAAATACTATTTGAAATGATTTCAAATACTTTACAGTGCATTCGGAAAGTATTCAGACCCCTTGAAATGTTGTTACGTTACAGCCTTATTCAAACATTTATTAAATAGTTTTTTCCCCTCTTCAATCAACACACAATACTCCATAATGACAAAGCAAAAACAGGTTTTTAGAAATATCTGCAAATGTATTAAAAACAACAACTGAAATATGACATTTACATAAGTATTCAGACCCTTTACTCTGTACTTTGTTGAAGCACCTTTGGCAGCGATTACAGCCTCAAGTCTTCTTGGGTATGATGCTACAAGTTTGGCACACCTGTATTTGGGGAGTTTCTCCCATTCTTCTCTGCCAATCTTCTCAAGCTCTGTCAGGTTGGATAGGGAGCGTCACTGCACAGCTATTTTCAGGTCTCTCCAGAGATGTACGATCAGGTGGCTGGGCCACTCAAGGACATTCAGAGACTTGTCCCGAAGCCACTCCTGCGTTGTCTTGGCTGTGTGCTTAGGGTCCCTGCCGCTGAAAGACATCCCCACAGCATGATGCTGCTACCACTATGCTTACCGAAGGGATGGTGCCAGGTTTCCTCCAGACGTGACGCTTGGCATTCAGGCCAAAGAGTTCAATCTTGGTTTCATCAGACCAGAGAATCTTGTTTCTCATGGTCTGAGAGTCTATTAGGCCTTTTGGCAAACTCCAAGCGGGCTGTCATGTGCCTTTTACTGAGGAGTGGCTTCCGTTTGGCCACTCTACCATAAAGGCCGGATTGGTGGAGTGCTGCAGAGATGGGAGAACCTTCCAGAAGGACAACCATCTCCACAGAGGAACTCTGGAGCTCTGTCAGAGTGACCATCGGGTTCTTGGTCACCTCCCTGACCAATGCCTTTAAATTATGTCATTGTTGCCATGGTACCGTGGTTAGGGCTGTGACCGTCATGGAATTTTGGATGACGGTTATTGGTCAGCCAAATGACGGCGGTCTCCGTTATAATGGTTTGATTGTTTTGTTTTTTAAAGACACATTTTCTCCTCTCCTCCCGACTGCTACAACCCCCTGCTTGTTTCAGCAAGGAGCAGCACAGTTTCATCACGTTTAGTCCAAGGGCCACCCACCAAAAAAGGCTTCAGAAAAGGTGTTTTGTGACCAAGGAAACGGAAACGCAATGTTTCAACATCATTACGTAGATAATTTTATGAACACGTAAAAGTTGCACATTAATTAAATATTATAAATCAAAAGTAACATTTTCAAAATAATAGCTCATTTTGGGTAATTTTCCCTAGCAACATTATGAGGTTGCTACGTTACATCTTGGTTACAATTGTTACAGACGTTCCATTGTTCATGCTTGCAGAAAGCAATGTATGGAACACGGAACAACACATTTTTGGTGGGTGGCACTTGGACTTGTTGTAAAGAGTCCATGTTACCGCCGAAACGGACTCAACCGCACGAATGCCCGGCCGTTCCGTCTTCAGCCAGCTGTTCGTTTACGACGGTTATTTTATTTTCACGACTGTCTTCATCCGTAACCCTTGGTTACACGATTATACAGTAATTGTGCCAGCCCTAACCGTGGTATGTACTTGTAGCCTACATTATTTTCAGGGCTAGATCAATAACAATACTGTGGAAGTAGACGTAGCTGTCATTGTTTCTGAAATACAATATTCTGCTCTCACGAATCACATTAATCCCAATAAAGCCTCTTTCAGTTAACAATGAGAGAGAGAGAGAGAGAGAGAGAGAGGAATTAGGGAGACAGATTTAGGATAGTGTTCAGAGGGCACAGGGGAGCACACAGGAGCTACATGAAGACACATGAACGGAGCTTGGTTACTGATAAACCATGAAGACACATGAACGGACCTTGGTTACGGATAAACCATGAAGACAAATGAACGGACCTTGGTTACTGATAAACCATGAAGAGAAAGCACTGGCAGAGACACAGACAGGCAGCTGGGATGTTAGGCATACTTTGCAGACACACAGACACTGGCAGAGCTAGGCATGCTATGAAGAGAGAAAGAGAAACAGAGACAGAGAGAGAGGCATGCTATGCTAAGAGAGCGAGCAGGGGGAGAGAGGCCGCCGTAGGTAGACCTGGCTCTCGAGAAGACAGGCTATGTGCACACTGCCCACAAAATGAGGTGGAAACTGAGCTTCACTTCCTAACCTCCTGCCAAATGTATGACCATATTAGAGACACGTATTTCCCTCAGATTACACAGACCCACAAAGAATTCAAAAACAAATCCAATTTTTATAAACTCCCGTATCTATTGGGTGAAATACCACAGTGTGCCATCACAGCAGCAATATTTGTGACCTGTTGCCACAAGAAAAGAGCAACCAGTGAAGAACAAACACAAATACAACCCATATTTATATTTATTTTCCCTTTTGTACTTTAACTATTTGCACTGTATATAGACATAATATGACATTTGAAATGTCTTAATTATTTTTGAAATTTGTGAGTGTAATGTTTACTGTTCATTTTTGTATTGTTTATTTCACTGTTGTTTATTATCTATTTCACTTGCTTTGGCAATGTAAACGTATGTTTCCCATGCCAATAAAACCCCTTAAATTGAAATTGAATTGCGAGAGAGGCATGCTACAGAGAGACACATAGACAGAGAGAGAGAGAGAGAGGCATGCTATGCAGAGAGAGACAGAGAGAGAGGCATGCTACAGAGAGAGACATAGAGACAGAGAGAGAGGCATGCTATGAAGAGAGAGACATAGAGACAGAGAGAGAGGCATGCTATGCAGAGAGAGACACAGAGAGAGAGGCATGCTATGCAGAGAGACACAGAGACAGAGAGAGAGAGAGGCATGCTATGCAGAGAGACACAGAGACAGAGACACAGAGAGAGAGGCATGCTATGCAGAGAGACACAGAGACAGAGACACAGAGAGAGAGGCATGCTATGCAGAGAGACACATAGACAGAGAGAGAGAGAGAGGCATGCTATGCAGAGAGAGACACAGAGACAGAGAGAGAGAGGCATGCTATGCAGAGAGAGACAGAGAGAGAGGCATGCTATGCAGAGAGAGACAGAGAGAGAGGCATGCTATGCAGAGAGACACAGAGACAGAGAGAGAGGCATGCTATGCAGAGAGAGAGTTTTTGTTATGTGTATCACTTTAATGACAATATAATTCTAATCACTTCGCTTTGGCAACGTTGACCTTGTCATTCATGCCATTAAAGCATATTGCATTTGAAAGAGAGAGAGGGAGACAGACACACACACACACACACACACACACAGAGGAAGTCAGACACACACACACACACACGTCTGCATCTTAGACAGATACACACACACACAGAAAGACAGAGTCCGAGAGAGAGAAGAGGGAGAGAGAGAGAGAAGAGGGAGGGAGAGAGAGAGAGAGAGAGAAGAGGAGGGAGGGAGAGAAGAGGATTAGGGAGAGAGAAGAGGAGTAGGGAGAGAGAAGAGGAGGGAGAGAGAAGAGAGAAGAGGAGGGAGAGAGAGAGAAGAGGATGGAGAGAAGAGAGAAGAGGATTGTGAGAGACAGAACATATGAAAGGGATGTATGGACAGTCGTGGTCAAAGGTTTTAAGAATGACACAAATATTAATTTTCACAAAGTCTGCTGCCTCAGTTTTTATGATGGCAATTTGCATATACTCCAGAATGTTATGAAGAGTGATCAGATGAATTGCAATTAATTGCAAAGTCCCTCTTTGCCATGAAAATGAGCTTAATCCCCCAAAAACATTTCCACTGCATTTCAGCCCTGCTACAAAAGGACCAGCTGACATCATGTCAGTGATTCTCTCATTAACACAGGTAAGAGTGTTGACGAGGACAAGGCTGGAGATCACTCTGTCATGCTGATTGAGTTAGAATAACAGACTTGAAGCTTTAAAAGGAGGGTGGTGCTTGAAATCATTGTTCTTCCTCTGTTAACCATGGTTATCTGCAAGGAAACACGTGCCGTCATCATTGCTTTGCACAAAAAGGGCTTCACAGGCAAGGATATTGCTGCTAGTAAGATTGCACCTAAATCAACCATTTATCGGATCATCAAGAACTTCAAGGAGAGAGGTTCAATTGTTGTGAAGAAGGCTTCAGGGCGCCCAAGAAAGTCCAGTAAGCGCCAGGACCGTCTCCTAAAGTTGATTCAGCTGCGGGATCGGGGCACCACCAGTGCAGAGCTTGCTCAGGAATGGCAGCAGGCAGGTGTGTGCATCTGCACGCACAGTGAGGCGAAGACTTTTGGAGGATGTCCTGGAGGCCACTTCTCTCCAGGAAAAACATCAGGGACAGACTGATATTCTGCAAAAGGTACAGGGATTGGACTGCTGAGGACTGGGGTAAAGTCATTTTCTCTGATGAATCCCCTTTCCGATTGTTTGGGGCATCCGGAAAAAAGCTTGTCCGGAGAAGACAAGGTGAGCGCTACCATCAGTCCTGTGTCATACCAACAGTAAAGCATCCTGAGACCATTCATGTGTGGGGTTGCTTCTCAGCCAACGGATTGGGCTCACTCACAATTTTGCCTAAAAACACAGCCATGAATAAAGAATGGTACCAACACATCCTCCGAGAGCAACTTCTCTCAACCATCCAAGAACAGTTTGGTGACGAACAATGCCTTTCCAGCATGATGGAGCACCTTGCCATACGGCAAAAGTGATAACTAAGTGGCTCGGGGAACAATTAATCGAAATGTTGGGTCCATGGCCAGGAAACTCCCCAGACCTTAATCCCATTGAGAACTTGTGGTCAATCCTCAAGAGGCGGGTGGACAAACAAAAACACACACATTCTGACAAACTCCAAGCATTGATTATGCAAGAATGGGCTGCCATCAGTCAGGATGTGGCCCAGAAGTTAATTGACAGCATGGCAGGGCAGATTGCAGAGGTCTTGAAAAAGAAGGGTCAACACTGCCAATATTGACTCTTTGCCTAGACTTAATGTAATTGTCAATAAAAGCCTTTGACACTTATGGAATGCTTGTAATTATACTTCAGTATACCATAGTAACATCTGACAAAAATATCTAAAAACACTGAAGCAGCAAACTTTGTGAAGACCAATACTACCACGACTGTACTGTATTTACAGCTGAAGTCGGAAGTTGACATACACCTTAGCCAAATACTCTGTTTTTCTCTGTTTCTCACAATTCCTGACATTTAATCCTAGTAAAAAATCCCTGTCTTAGGTCAGTTAGGATCACCACTTTATTTTAAGAATGTGAAATGTCAGAATAATAGTAGAGAGAATTATTTATTTCAGCTTTTATTTCTTTCATTACATTCACAGTGGGTCAGAAGTTTACATACACTCAATTAGTATTTGGTAGCATTGCCTTTAAATTGTTTAACTTGGGTCAAAGGTTTCGGGTAGCCTTCCACAAGCTTCCCACAATAAGTTGGGTGAATTTTGGCCCATTCCTCCTGACAGAGCTGGTGTAACTGAGTCAGGTTTGTAGGCCTCCTTGCTCGCACACTCCTTTTCAGTTCTGCCCACACATTTTCTATAGGATTGAGGTCAGGGCTTTGTGATGGCCACTCCAATACCTTGACTTTGTTGTCCTTAAGCCATTTTGCCACAACATTGGAAGTATGCTTGGGGTCATTGTCCATTTGGAAGACCCATTTGCGACCAAGCTTTAACTTCCTGACTGATGTCTTGAGATGTTGCTTCAATATATCCACATAATTTTCCTTCCTTATGATGCCATCAATATTGTGAAGTGCACCAGACCCTCCTGCAGCAAAGCACCCCACAGCATGATGCTGCCACCCCCGTACTTCACGGTTGGGATGGTGTTCTTCGGCTTGCAAGCAACCCCCTTTTTCCTCCAAACATATCGATGGTCATTATGGCCAAACAGTTATATTTTTGTTTCATCAGACCAGAGGACATTTCTCCAAAAAGTACGATCTTTGTCCCCATGTGCAGTTGCAAACCGGTCTGGCTTTTTTATGGCGGTTTTGGAGCAGTGGCTTCTTCCTTGCTGAGCGGACTTTCAGGTTATGTCGATATAGGACTCGTTTTACTGTGGATATAGATACTTTTGAACCTGTTTCCTCCAGCATCTTCACATGGTCCTTTGCTGTTGTTCTGGGATTGATTTGCACTTTTCGCACCCAAGTACGTTCACCTCTGGGAGACAGAACGCGTCTCCTTCCTGAGCGGTATGACAGCTGCGTGGTCCCATTGTGTTTATACTTGCGTACTATTGTTTGTACAGATGAACGTGGTACCTTCAGGCGTTTGGAAATTGCTCCCAAGGATGAACCAGACTTGTGGAGGTCTACAATTTTGTTTTCTGAGGTCTTGGCTGATTTCTTTTGATTTTCCCATGATGTCAAGCAAAGAGGCACTGAGTTTGAAGGTAGGCCTTGAAATACATCCACAGGTACACCTCCAATTGACTCAAATGATATCAGAAGCTTCTAAAGCCATGACATCATTTTCTGGAATTTTCCAAGCTGTTTAAAGGCACAGTCAACTTAGTGTATGTAAACTTTTGACCCACTTTAATTGTGAAACAGTGAATTATAAGTGAAATAATATGTGTGTAAACAATTGATGGAAAAATTACTTGTGTCATGCACAAAGTAGATGTCCTAACCGACTTGCCAAAACTATAGTTTGTTAACAAGAAATTTGTGGAGTGGTTGAAAAACAAGTTTTAATGACTCCAACCTAAGTGTATGTAAACTTCCGACTTCAACTGTATGTACAGTGTGTGTGTGTGTGTGTGTGTGTGTGTGTGTGTGTGTGTGTTCTAAGAGTCAGACAGACAGTTATGAGCCCAGACACAGTCAGATCAGATTACATATAGAGGTCAAAGATATCATGTGTAGGTACAACTTGTGTTTCCTACCATTTCATCATCCTCCCATAACCTACACTAAACACCGCTCCATTTAGCTGGCTGTGTGCCTCCCTCCCTCCCTCCCCCTGCTGCCTGGGTGATGACAAAGTGTTTATATCTCTTCTTCTTCTGCCCCCTTGTTCTATTTTCCTCTACCCTGTCGGCCTTGTCCCCTCCCCTCTCTCCCCCTCTCCCTCATTTTCTCCTCTCTTTCTCTGTTTCTCTCTCCCACTCCCTCTCTTACCCCTCTCCCCTCTCCCTCCCCTCTCTCCGTCCCCCTCTCTCCCTCCCTCTGTCCCTCCCCCCACTGCCTCTCTTACCCCTCTCCTTCCCCTCTCTCCCTCCCCCTCTCCCCCTCTCTCTCTCCCTCTCCCACCACCCCACTCCCTCTCTTACCCCTCCCCCTCCCCCTCTCTCCTCCCTCTCCCTCCCCCTCTCTTGCTCCCTCTCCCACCCCCCACTCCCTCTCTTCCCCTCTCTCCCTCTCTTCCCCTCTCTCCCTCCCCCTCTCTCTCTCCCTCTCTCACCCCCCACTCCCTCTCTACCCCCTCTCCCCTCTCTCTCGCCCAGCTCTGAGAGATAACCGTATCCAGCTCCACCGGTCTACAGGCACAGAGCTGTCCATCACCATCGGAGACGTGCAGCTGTCAGACGAAGGAGAATACACCTGCTCTATCTTCACAATGCCTGTCCGCACTGCCCGCGCCACCGTCACCGTGCTAGGTGTGTGTATGTGTTGTGTGTGTATGTGTTGTGTTTGTGTGTGCGTGTATGTGTGTGTTTCTGTATTATGCATTAACATATTCAATTAGAGATCTTCCGGCAGTATGTGTGCTAGATACAGTAGTGGAGTACTGTATGTAGATTTCTTTGTCTGAGTGTTGGTAGCGTACAGTATCTGTATCTGCATTGCATTAGTCTGTATGTCTGCAGGTATTGCAGAATATTGCATTCTGTCTGTTGTTTGTATAACCTTCTGTTTGTACAGTGCCTATACAAAGGTTCTATCTAGAAAGGGTTATTTGGCTGTCCCCATAGGAGAACCCTTTTGAAGAACCCTTTTTGGTTCCAGGTACGCTATATGACCAAAAGTATGTGGACACCTGCTCGTCGAACATCTCATTCCAAAATCATGGGCATTAATATGGAGTTGGTCCCCACTTTGCTGCTATAACAGCCTCCACTCTTTTGGGAAGGCTTTCAACTAAATGTTGGAACATTGCTGCGGGGACTTGCTTCCATTCAGCCACAAGAGCATTAGTGAGATTGGGCACTGATGTTGGGCGATTATGCCTGGCTAACAGTTGGCGTTCCCAATTCATCCCAAAGGTGTTCGATGGGGTTGAGGTCAGGGCTCTGTGCAGGCCAGTCAAGTTCTTCCACACCGATCTCGACAAACCATTTCTATATGGACCTCGCTTTGTGCACGGGGGCATTGTCATGCTGAAACAGGAAAGGGCGTTCCCCAAACTGTTGCCACAAAGTTGAAAGCACAGAATCGTCTAGAATGTCATTGTATGCTGTAACTAAGGGGCCTAGCCCGAACCATGAATATCAGCCCCAGACCATTATTCCTCATCCACCAAACTTTACAGTTGGCACTATGCATTGGGGCAGGTATCGTTCTCCTGGCATCCGCCAAACCCAGATTCCTCCATCGGACTACCAGATGGTGAAGCGTGATTCATCACTCCAGAGAACAGGTTTTCCACTGCTCCCGAGTCCAATGGCGGCGAGCTTTACACCACTCCATGGAAACCCATTTCATGAAGCTCCATACGAACAGTTCTTGTGCTGACCTTGCTTCCAGAGGCAGTTTGGAACTCAGCAGTGAGTGTTGCAACCGAGGACAGACGATTTTTACGCACTACACGCTTCAGCACTCGGCGGTCCTGTTCTGTGAGCTTGTGTGGCCTACCACTTCACGGCTGAGCCGCTGTTGCTACTAGACGTTTCCACTTCACAGCACTTACAGATGACCGGGGCAGCTCTAGCAGGGCAGAAATTTGACTAACTGAGTTGTTGGAAAGGTGGCATCCTATGACGGTTTCACGATGTTGAAAGTCACTGAGCTATTCAGTAAGGCCATTACTACTGCCAATGTTTGGCTATGGAGATTGCATGGCTGTGTGCTCGATTTTATACACCTGTCAGCATCTGGTGTGGCTGAAATAGCCGAATCCACTAATCTGAAGGGGTGTCCACATACTTTTGTACAGATAGTGTATATTCATGTTTATGAATATTTTGATTCTGTATATTTGTATTCTTCTTTTCACTCAAGTCATTTAGATCATTATTGTGGAGTCACTACAATGTTGTTGATCCATCCTCAGTTTTCTCCCATCACAGCCATTGAACTCAGTAGCTGTTTTAAAATCACCAATGGCCTCATTGTGACAACCCTAAGCAGTTTCCTTCCTGTCCTGCAGCTCAGTTCAGAAGGACGACTGCATCTATGATGTGTCTGGCTGGTTTAATACATCATCCACAGTATAATTATTAACTTGACCAGGCTTAAATCAATATTTAATGTCTGATTTGTTATTGTTACCCATCTACCAATCACTGCCCTTCTTTATTTTGTATATGTATTTATTAAATACCCCCATTAGCTGCTGCCAAGGCAGCGGCTACTCTTCCTGGGCTTTCGAAAAGCTCCCTGGTCTTTGTAGTTGAATCTGTGTTTCAATATTTGACTGATCGACCTTACAGATGTTGTATGTATGGGGGACAAAGGAAGGGTTAGTTAGTAAAAAGTCATGTCAACCCCTATTTTTTCACACAGAGTGAGTCCATATAACTTATTATGGGATTTGTTAACTCAAACGTTACTTCTGAACTAATTTAGGCTTGCCTAAAAAAAGGGGGTGAATACTTATGCAACGACTGAAATTTAGTTATTTAATTGTTTTTAATTTGTAAAAAAAAAAATATTTGGTGTAGATCAATGCCAATTTTTTTTTGGAATTAAATCTATCTCAATCCCGCTTTGTAACGGAACAAAATGTGAAAAAAAGTTGAAGGGGGTGTAGACTATAGGCTCTGTATGTCCACTGGTTGGATTCCATTCTGTCTCTTCTGTATGTCTGTAGTGTAATTCTGTACTGTGTTCTGTCTGTCTGTAGTGTAATTCTGTACTGTGTTCTGTCTGTATGTCTGTAGTGTAATTCTGTACTGTGTTCTGTCTGTCTGTAGTGTAATTCTGTACTGTGTTCTGTCTGTATGTCTGTAGTGTAATTCTGTACTGTGTTCTGTCTGTCTGTAGTGTAATTCTGTACTGTGTTCTGTCTGTATGTCTGTAGTGTAATTCTGTACTGTGTTCTGTCTGTCTGTAGTGTAATTCTGTACTGTGTTCTGTCTATGTCTGTAGTGTAATTCTGTACTGTGTTCTGTCTGTATGTCTACTGTATGTCTGTAGTGTAATTCTGTACTGTGTTCTGTCTGTATGTCTTCTGTCTGTATGTATGTCTGTGTTTTAAAGGAGCAATCTGGAATTGGTACATACATTTTTACAGTAGCCGAACTTATAAATAAATGCCTCAAGAGCTTAGTTCAAATATCTCTGTCTCTTTTTATCTCTCTCTCTCTCTCTCTGTCAGGGGTCCCTGGTAAGCCCCAGATCTCTGGCTATGAAGACACCGTCCAGGAGGGGGGTAAGGTCACCCTCACCTGCACCAGCTCCGGGAGCAAGCCCCCCGCCAAACTACGCTGGTACAGGGACCAGGAGGAACTCACAGGTAAGGAGAGAGAGAGAGAGAGAGAGAGAGAGAGAGAGAGAGAGAGAGAGAGAGAGAGAGAGAGAGAGAGAGAGAGAGAGAGAGAGAGAGAGAGAGAGAGAGAGAGAGAGAGAGAGAGAGAGAGAGAGAGAGAGAGAGAGAGAGGAGAGAGAGAGAGAGAGAGAGAGAGAGAGAGAGAGAGAGAGAGAGAGAGAGAGAGTCACTCACTCACTCACTCACTCACTCACTCACTCACTCACTCACTCACTCACTCACTCAGCATCCTAAATGGCTCCCTATATACGGAATTGGGTGCCATTTGGGACGCAGTCAGCATGTACTATTAGGATATATTGAGTGACATTGGTTCCTGATAAACCATGAGAGGACAGAGGAAGAGCTGCAGATAGTGAAGTGGAGAGCATCCCCCTGGTGTTGGAAACGTTATGAGAGGAGAGCATCCCCCTGGTGTTGGAGTCTTTATGAGAGGAGAGCATCCCCCTGCTGTTGGAGTCTTAATGAGAGGAGAGCATCCCCCTGGTGTTGGAGTCTTAATGAGAGGAGAGCATCCCCCTGGTGTTGGAGTCTTAATGAGAGGAGAGCATCCCCCTGTTGTTGGAGTCTTAATGAGAGGAGAGCATCCCCTGTTGTTGGAGTCTTAATGAGAGGAGAGCATCCCCCTGGTGTTGGAGTCTTAATGAGAGGAGAGCATCCCCTGTTGTTGGAGTCTTAATGAGAGGAGAGCATCCCCCTGTTGTTGGAGTCTTAATGAGAGGAGAGCATCCTCCTGGTGTTGGAGTCTTAATGAGAGGAGAGCATCCCCCTGGTGTTGGAAACGTTATGAGAGGAGAGCATCCCCCTGGTGTTGGAGTCTTTATGAGAGGAGAGCATCCCCCTGGTGTTGGAGTCTTAATGAGAGGAGAGCATCCCCCTGGTGTTGGAGTCTTAATGAGAGGAGAGCATCCCCCTGGTGTTGGAGTCTTAATGAGAGGAGAGCATCCCCCTGGTGTTGGAGTCTTAATGAGAGGAGAGCATCCCCCTGGTGTTGGAGTCTTAATGAGAGGAGAGCATCCCCTGGTGTTGGAGTCTTAATGAGAGGAGAGCATCCCCCTGGTGTTGGAGTCTTAATGAGAGGAGAGCATCCCCCTGGTGTTGGAGTCTTTAATGAGAGGAGAGCATCCCCTGGTGTTGGAGTCTTTAATGAGAGGAGAGCATCCCCCTGGTGTTGGAGTCTTAATGAGAGGAGAGCATCCCCCTGGTGTTGGAGTCTTAATGAGAGGAGAGCATCCCCCTGGTGTTGGAAACTTTATAAGCTCAACGCTGTGTGACAGAAGTGTGTGTGCATCTGTGCCCTCGCTGCCCTGACGCTGCACTGCACACAGATCACGCACACACTGGGCCCTTCAGCCAGAATTACAACTGAAGAAAGGGAGCGAGGAAAGGCTGAGGAGAGGAGCATCATGGGTCAATGTGTTATTATGACACCCTCTCATACAAAGTTTGCGTCCTAAATAGCACCCTATTCCCTGTGTAGTGCACTACTTTTGGCCAGATCCTATAAGGCCATTTGGGACACTTGAGGGCTGTGCTGTAAGAAGCTAACTGAGAGAAATGAGCGCATAGATCGCTACTCACTGCTGCTCCTTTGACGGGTTTACAGAGGTTAAAGAGGCTCAGAGGGGAGGGAGAAAGAGGGGGAGAGAGAAGCGGGGAAGAGAGAAGAGGGAGGGAGAGGGGGAGGGGGAGAGAGAGAAGATGGGAGGGGGAGAGAGAAGAGGGAGGGAGAGGGGGAGAGAGAAGAGGGGAGGGAGAGAGAGGGAGAGCGGGAGAGAGAGAAGAGATAGAGGGAAAGGGGGAGGGGGAGAGAGGAGGGAGAGGGCCGTATTAGGAGAGAGACAGGAGAGGAAATATGAAGGGAACGAGATAGAGAAAATGTCTGGGTACATTTAGTGCACTACTTTTAACCAGTTAACCTCCAGAAGCAGTTCAAGCCATATGGGTTCTGGTCAAAAGTAGTGCACTAAATAGGCAATAGGGTGACATTTGGAACGTAGAGAGAGACAATATAGGCTATGAGGGAAGGGTCTTAAAAAAAGAAGGATGATGAAATGGTTGGGAGATTGAATGAATGGAGGGCTAAGAGCTGTGAAGAGGTTTTAAATATGAATGTTCTTGTTCTCTATGTAAAGGTAAGGGGCTATTGGTCAGCTGATGGAATTCATATGTCTGCATCTCAAATGGCTCCCGATTCATTGTTTAGTGCACTACTTTTGACCAGAGCCCTATGGACCCTGGGCAAAAGTAGTGCACTATATAGGGAATAGGGTGCCATTCAGGACGCTGGCATAATCAACATTTATGGTATCATTATGGTAGATCCCCAGAATTGAACCGTAGCCAGCCCCTGAGTGTGAGTGTGAGTGTGAGTGTGAGTGTGAGTGTGAGTGTGAGTGTGAGACAGAGAGAAAGATAAATATCCTCCATAATATATTACTGAAATATTACTCAGTCAGTCAGTCAGTGATATTTCTGTATCTTGAATAGAAATTAATATGACATGCATCTTTTCATACAGTGGTAGTATTATATAATACAGCGTTAGTATTATATCATACAGTGTTAGTATTATATCATACAGCGTTAGTATTATATCATACAGTGTTAGTATTATATCATACAGTGGTGGTATTATATCATACAGTGGTAGTATTATATCATACAGTGGTGGTATTATATCATACAGTGGTAGCATTATATCATACAGTGGTGGTATTATATCATACAGTGGTAGTATTATATCATACAGTGGTGGTATTATATCATACAGTGTTAGTATTATATCATACAGTGGTGGTATTATATCATACAGCGGTAGTATTATATCATACAGTGGTAGTATTATATCATACAGCGTTAGTATTATATCATACAGTGGTGGTATTATATCATACAGTGGTAGTATTATATCATACAGTGGTAGTATTATATCATAAAGTAGTATTATCATACAGTGGTAGTATTATATCATACAACGTTAGTATTATATCATACAGTGGTAGTATTATATCACACAGTGGTAGTATCATATCGTACAGTGGTAGTAGTATGTCATACAGTGGTAGTGATATATCGTACAGTAATACTATTTTATACAATTGTAGTATTATACCATACAGTGGTAGTTTTATGTCATACAGTGGTAGTATTATATCATTCAATGGTAGTATTATATAATCATTATACGCAATGACAGTTAAACGATAGCCCATGGTGACAATTTGTGTGTATGTGTGTGTGCGTCTATCTGTGTGTGTGTGTGTGTGTGTGTGTGTCTGCATATGCACGTACAGGCCGTCCTGACGTGGTGGAGACTAATCCAGGTGAAGCCACCTACACAGTGATCAGTGAGCTGAGTCTGACCGTGGGCCGTAATGACGACAACACCCTGATAGCCTGTGCTGTGGACCACCCTTCTCTGACCCAGGGCGACAAGAGGACCGAACAGCCCATCAGAGTCCTGTGTAAGTGCTGCCCCCCACTGGCCAAGCCCTGCCACTGCAGCCTCATGTATACCATCGTCAAACTGTACAGTGGCCCTTTCGCTGTTGGATTTCATGGATTCCTTCCTTCCCATCCTCTCATCGCCTCCTTTTGAAAATGACGGAGGGAAGCGAGGTGAGGAGAGGAAATGTGGAAACAGGATCCAAGGAGATATATGCCTGTAAGAAATGACTCTCCTTATGCAATTATGCCTCTGCCTCTCGGTACTGTTGCTACTGCTGGTCATACATATACTGCCACCTGCAGGGGACTCGTATGTTTACCATACTGTCAGTGCTACATCTGGGTCAGTCAATCACATTTAGTTTATAAAGCCCTTTTTACTACTGCAGTCGTCACAGAGTGCTTTACAGATACCCAGCCTAAAACGCCAGAGAGCAAGCAATGCAGAGGCAGAAGCTGGGTTAGGCTATTATGTTAGTTTGCTCATACCTGTGTGTAAGAGTGTGCATGTGTTTGTGTGTGTATCTTCTCCATTGTATTTAATGTAACCGTATGTTGGGTCTTTTCTCCAGTCACCCCAGACGTCACTATCCAGCCTGAGAGTGATCTGCCCAGAGAGGGAGAGAAGTTCATTATGCA
>NW_028163521.1:0-2000 GCF_964263955.1 Coregonus lavaretus
GAGAGGAGAGAGAGAGAGAGAGAGAGAGAGAGAGAGAGAGAGAGAGAGAGAGAGAGAGAGAGAGAGAGAGAGAGAGAGAGAGGGAGAGAGAGGGGGCGGTGGGGAGAGAAGGAGAGAGAATGAGTGCATTTACTCACTGAAAGCCAGCCAGGTCTGTCTGATCTGCAGGTAAACAGAGAAGTCTGTCTGCAGTCCCAGGTCACGGATAGTGACGTCAGCACCCGGCTCTCCCTTCAGGTTGCGGTACTCCATGGCACAATGGAAGATCCCTAAACATTTTAAAGGTAAGAGTCAGCGAAATGACGTTGCATGAGCATCACTGCAGATATTGCAATGAGCAAGATGCATGACTTCCCTCTCACACAGTGGCACACAGTATCTGCGAATGTGTACAGGGTTCGCTTCACGCCATTACAGCCTGGTAGCCATTGGACCAAATCAGCAGAGAAGTTTAGCATTGCACTCCAACGCTCTTAGTTGTTGCTGAAATTTACCCACTATGCTGTTTACTTACTGCACCTACGTCATATCCCTCTAACATTTCTTAATGGCTAACTTGACAAAGCACAATGTTAAAATGCTTCTTTTGAATGGTACTTTAAATAGGTAAAACAACAGTGTGTTTTCAGTTAGACGGGTTTTAGGAAAAGGGAGTATCATACCATAGCCGATGACCAGTATCACCATGACGATCATGACCCAGATCATGATCCCGGCCAGGTAGCGCAGGAGGACGATGAAGATGAGACTGACCACCATGGCTATCACCAGACCACTGGAGGAGACAGGAAATAACATTCAAATTCACAGACCTTTATTAAGATAATAATATAATAATAATAATAATAATATGCCATTTAGCAGACGCTTTTATCCAAAGCGACTTACAGTCATGTGGCATAAACTTTTACGTATGGGTGGTCCCGGGGATCGAACCCACTACCCTGGCGTTACAAGCGCCATGCTCTACCAATGAGACTGACCCCCCCACTATCACCAGACCACTGGTGGAATACAGATAATAACATAATAATAACACACTTTGTTGTTCCTGTGAGGGAACACCCATCTCTATGGGGAAATGTTTACTCAGCAAGACATTATTGGGATAATAGGCATATAGAGCGTGCAACTTTCTTTATTGTCTTGTGTGATGAGTGTGTTTAACACGGAGAGATACTCACAGCAGTATCCAGTACCAGGACACAGTGTAGTCCTCAAAGATCCTCATGGCTACCTGGCGAGCCTCAACAACCACATTGGACTTCCTGTAAGAACAACAACAAGTCCACTTATCACTTTGCTAACAATTGACGGACAGACGGATAGACGGACGGACAGACAGATTGATACGTTGGTTGGTAGGTTGAGTGATTAATTAATATATCGAC
Organism: Coregonus lavaretus; assembly: GCF_964263955.1. Classification (NCBI taxonomy): domain Eukaryota; kingdom Metazoa; phylum Chordata; class Actinopteri; order Salmoniformes; family Salmonidae; genus Coregonus; species Coregonus lavaretus. The sequence continues at coordinate 1,392 of NW_028163521.1, forward strand.
GATGCATTCAGGTTGAGGCATGAGGACTCACTTTGCCGCGTCCAGGAAATCCGTGGCGTTCACATTCTCCCCCTCCCCGTTGTCAAAAATAGTCTCGTTGCCAACGACGACCACACCACCTTTCATGGTCCTGAGAGCTGGGAGGCACCGACGAGTGACTGGAGGGAGAGGAGAGAGAGTGGAGATTAAGAATCATTGACCGTGTGGTCAATACATTTACTAAATCTTCATCAAAACAAACACGTGTGCTCCACACACACACACACACACACACACACACACAAACACACACACACAGTGCACACAGTGCACACTATGGCTCGTGAGAAGACTTACAGGGTTTGCTAGACATGAGCATGGAAGGACACAGGCCATCCCTCAGGATCTCAGGAGCACTCTGCAAAACACAACAAAATCACCCTTAGTTACACATTATTTCATTAACTACCTACTTTGCCACTGCAAATGTGTCTCCTCTGTCGCCCACCATTTTGGAGAAGTCCACTTCTTCCTTGCAGAACTGCTTGTAGTACTCCTGGTCTCCTTTGTTCAGATAGGCTTTCAGCAACGTCATGTGTTTGGTAGGACAGCTCTCCACACATAACTGAG
>NW_028163520.1:0-66288 GCF_964263955.1 Coregonus lavaretus
GCCAGCGTGCCACTAATGCATTTCAACCCCAAATCTCCAAATTGACCAGATGAAATTAGGTAAATACAAGCTGTTCAAACTATCAACATTGATTCAAATGTAGCTTTTCTACAGCTTGCTTCCTTTAACTGTGAGCGTTTTGAAATATAGCAGAAAAGTTGTCAAGAGAAATTCCGCTGGAGCTCCTCCTTTTCCAACACGAAAACTATTAGTTACAACTTTAAAGGAATCAGACTTTAATGAGAAGCTATCAGAATCGTAGCAGGTGTGCTTCCTCTGACATTTAGGCTCAGTGTTAGTCTCCTTTGGCACATCAAGCTATTGCATCTCCAGTTCTTCACAAGCAAATGAAAGTGAACTTGTGTTGCAACTAGTTCTGCCGATGCTAAAATTAGTGCATTGATTGCAAACCTACACCTACACTGACTCAGTTTCAAACACACTAAATATTTAATGTGCTAGAAAATGTATTTCTGTGCTCTGAGATATTGTAACAAAACATGGTTTGTGTGCCAAATGGCACCATATCACGCTTGACTAGAGTGAAAGTAGTGCACCACACTCAACGGTTCCAAAAAGTTATTCAGCTGTCCCCATAGGAGAACCCTTTTTGGTTCCAGGTAAAAACCCTTTTTGATTCCAGGTAGAACCATTTTGGGTTCCACATAGAACCCTCTGTGGAAAGGGATCTACATGGAACCCAAAACGGTTCTACATGGAACAAAAAGGGTTCTACCTGGAGACAAAAAGGGTTCTTCAAATGGGGACAGCCGAAGAACCCTTTAAGGTTCTAGATAGCACCTTTTTTTCTAAGAGCGTACAAAGGGAACAGGATGCCATTTGGGAGGGAAACAGTCTGTCACTGCCAATCAACAGAACCACTTCATAATTGACATGCGCGGTTTAAATCGAATGGCAACATGAACCAACGTATAATACGTCAGAACACCCGTAAAGTTGATAAAAGATTGTTTTGTTGTCTTTCTCTCTGTCTTGTCATGTTCACCTGTTCGCCAGGTATCACCTCCAAAACCGGTGAGCGATGCAAACCAGAAGTACAGACGGTTAGTAGGCAACTTCTGTTGGTATTGCCTCAGGAAGAGCAGATGTGTGTGACATTTAACATATTTCAATTCCTGTGGTTTGTTTTTCATTAGATTTTTTTCTGTTTTCTTCCATTTCATATGGTAATGAGATCAACTCTAAGCTCCATAAATATTAAATGCACACATTGTGCGCATATCATTAAAAGTAGCAAAGGTTTTAATTTGACATTAAATACCACGCATTCAATATTAACCACCTCCAAACACACACAAGGAAGCACTATGCAAAGTATTCATTGTGTAGCCTATGCTCAAATCATTAGATGTACATGTGTTTTACAGAAATGAAACACTGCTACCCTATCGAGTCCTTACTACAGTATGTTTCAAGGGAATCTCAAGGCCGTCTGTCTGTCCTTCAGACAAGGCCGTCCATGAAAGACTTCAAGGTCATACCTATGCATATTCTGCTGCCAGCCAGCCCATACTCCAAATGAGTTATCATGGAGAAGCCCTCCAACCCTCTGTGAGCTACACCTCTCTACTACAACATTAAGGCTTATTGCTCCCTTAAAGAAACGCTGCCATGAAGAAAATACATCTCAAGTCTAAAGACAGAAAGAAAAGAAAAGCAACAACCCCAAGCAGCATAATAATTGTGTGATTTATCTTTATTTACTAAACTACTGATTACAGTGTGCCATAATTAAACAAACCTAAATTTGTCTCTGTGTTCAGCCCTCATTAATTTTCTGTGTTCAGCCCTCATTAATTTGAACCGGGACAGCAGTTTTTATTTTTTTATTTTTTTAGTCATTTAGCAGACGCTCTTATCCAGAGCGACTTACAGGAGCAATTAGGGTTAAGTGCCTTGCTTAAGGGCACATCGACAGATTTTTCACCTAGTCGGCTCGGGGATTAGGACCAGCGACCTTTCGGTTACTAGCACAACGCTCTTACCCACTAAGCTACCTGCCGCCCCAACAGTTCCAGATAGTTTCTAATCCAACAGTGATTCTACTGCTGTTGTTTTTCCTCCTCCTCCTTTTCCACTGCCATTACAGAACATTAAAATGTATATGAGCTACTAAGGTCCATGGTTATAAAGAACAGAGTGGGGGGAGGGGCTAGGGAAACCACAACCAGAGATGAAGGCCCACCACACCGGCCACACACAGGCAGGCAGGCAGGCAGGCAGGCAGGCAGGCAGGCAGGCAGGCAGGCAGGCAGGCAGGCAGGCAGGCAGGCAGGCAGGCAGGCAGGCAGGCAGGCAGGCAGGCAGGCAGGCAGGCAGGCAGGCAGGCAGGCAGGCAGGCAGGCAGGCAGGCAGGCAGGCAGGCAGGCAGGCAGGCAGGCAGGCAGGCAGGCAGGCAGGCAGGCAGGCAGGCAGGCAGGCAGGCAGGCAGGCAGGCAGGCAGGCAGGCAGGCAGACAGACAGACAGACAGACAGACAGACAGACAGACAGACAGACAGACAGACAGACAGACAGACAGACAGACAGACAGACAGACAGACAGACAGACAGACAGACAGACAGACAGACAGACAGACAGACAGACAGACAGACAGACAGACAGACAGACAGACAGACAGACAGACAGACAGACAGACAGACAGACAGACAGACAGACAGACAGACAGACAGACAGACAGACAGACAGACAGAGAGAGAGACAGACAGAGAGAGAGACAGACAGAGAGAGAACAGGGGATGGACACAGAGGGAAAGAGGGAAAGAGAGAAAGAGAGAGAGCGAGCGAGAGAGAGAGATACGATAGAGACGCTCACTTAGTAACTTATTTTCCTCATTAAGGCGGAGCTGTCATTGTTGTGTGAAATGTTTATATTATTATTATTATTATATTATATTATTAAATGTTCCCTGTAGCCGCTGTGTCTTACACGACAGCTGTCATTGTTGTGTGAAATGTTCCCTGTATCCCCTGTGTCTTACATGACAGCTGTCATTGTTGTGTGAAATGTTCCCTGTATCCCCTGTGTCTTACATGACAGCTGTCATTGTTGTGTAAAATGTTCCCTGTAGCCGCTGTGTCTTACATGACAGCTGTCATTGTTGTGTGAAATGTTCCCTGTAGCCGCTGTGTCTTACATGACAGCTGTCATTGTTGTGTGAAATGTTCCCTGTATCCCCTGTGTCTTACATGACAGCTGTCATTGTTGTGTGAAATGTTCCCTGTAGCCGCTGTGTCTTACATGACAGCTGTCATTGTTGTGTGAAATGTTCCCTGTAGCCGCTGTGTCTTACATGACAGCTGTCTATTTGTTGTGTGACAAATGAGCACCTCTGTCTCGCTCTCCTTGAGGAGTTACCAGAGGCGGTGAGCGATGTCCTCTTAATGAGACGTTATGTACAGTGGGGCCAACGTTGGGCGCCAGTCTTTTACCCAACCTGCCAAATGGCGAGGGCCAGCCACGTCTTAAAACAATCACACAGCCACCCTTAATTGGATGCCAGTGTTTTTTAAGTCAGCCTTTACGGGTAATCAAACAACCACAAAAACTTCTAATCAGTTTGATTTGTTTATGTCTTGTATTTGTTTATGTCTTGTATTTGTTTACATTGTATTTGTTGTGTTGTATTTGTTTGTGTTGTATTTGTTTATGTTGTATTTGTTATGTTGTATTTGTTGTTTTGTATTTGTTTGTGTTGTATTTGTTTATGTTGTATTTGTTGTGTTACAACAGCATGGTTTCCCTCCTTTACACTGTCAACCCTATCCACTCCCCGCCAGCCCGCCAGCCCACCAGCCCGCCAGCCCGCCAGCCCACCAGCCCGCCAGCCTGCCAGCCCACCAGCCTGCCAGCTCGCCAGAGGCCCCTAATAACAAACACTCAGGTGGATAAGAGACATGATTTTGGTTCCTTGTAAGGGATTGAATATGAGGGTGGTCTAATGAAAGATCCCTTGGAGGAAGCAAACAGCCGTGGCAATAACTGTACATCTTTACCGTGGTCTGGAGGACGGGCTAATGGTCTGGAGGAAAGGTTAATGGTCTGGAGGACGGGCTAATGGTCTGGAGGACGTGCTAATGGTCTGCAGGAAAGGTTAATGGACTGGAGGACGGACTAATGGTCTGGAGGACAGGCTAATGGTCTGGAGGATGAGTTAATCATCTGGAGGACAAGTTAATGGTCTGGAGGACAGGCTAATGGTCTGGAGGATGAGTTAATTTTACATTTACATTTACGTCATTTAGCAGAAGCTCTTATCCAGAGCGACTTACAAATTGGTGCATTCACCTTATAGCCAGTGGGATAACCACTTTACAATTATTATTAATAATTTTTTTTTTGGGGGGGGGTAAGTGGGGGGGTGGGGGGGGGGGGGGGGGGGGGGGGGGGGGTTAGAAGGATTACTTTATCCTATCCCAGGTGTTCCTTAAAGAGGTGGGGTTTCAAATGTCTCCGGAAGGTGGTGAGTGACTCCGCTGTCCTGGCGTCATGAGGGAGCTTGTTCCACCATTGGGCTGAGCGGGAACTGTGCTTCAGCAGAGGTAGGGGAGCCAGCAGGCCAGAAGTGGATGAACGCAATGCCCTCGTTTGGGTGTAGGGACTGATCAGAGCCTGAAGGTACGGAGGTGCCGTTCCCCTCACAGCTCCGTAGGCAAGCACCATGGTCTTGTAGCAGATGCGAGCTTCAACTGGAAGCCAGTGTAGTGTGCGGAGGAGCGGGATGACGTGAGAGAACTTGGGAAGGTTGAACACCAGACGGGCTGCGGCATTCTGGATGAGTTGTAGGGGTTTAATGGCACAGGCAGGGAGCCCAGCCAACAGCGAGTTGAAGTAATCCAGACGGGAGATGACAAGTGCCTGGATTAGGACCTGTGCCACTTTCTGTGTAAGGCAGGGTCGTACTCTCCGAATGTTGTAGAGCATGAACCTACAGGATCGGGTCACCGCCTTGATGTTAGCGGAGAGAACGACAGGGTGTTGTCCAGAGTCACGCCAAGGCTCTTCGCACTCTGGGAGGAGGACACAACGGAGTTGTCAACCGTGATGGCGAGATCATGGAACGGGCAGTCCTTCCCCGGGAGGAAGAGCAGCTCCGTCTTGCCAAGGTTCAGCTTGAGGTGGTGATCCATCATCCATACTGATATGTCTGCCAGACATGCAGAGATGCGATTCGCCACCTGGTTATCAGAAGGGGGAAAGGAGAAGATTAGTTGTGTGTCGTCTGCGTAGCAATGATAGGAGAGGCCATGTGAGGATATGACAGAGCCAAGTGACTTGTGTATAGCGAGAATAGGAGAGGGCCTAGAACTGAGCCCTGGGGGACACCAGTGGTGAGAGCACGTGGTGCGGAGACAGCTTCTCGCCACGCCACTTGGTAGGAGCGACCGGTCAGGTAGGACGCAATCCAAGAGTGAGCTGCGCCGGAGATGCCCAGCTCGGAGAGGGTGGAGAGGAGGATCTGATGGTTCACAGTATCAAAGGCAGCAGACAGGTCTAGAAGGACAAGAGCAGAGGAGAGAGAGTTAGCTTTAGCAGTGCGGAGAGCCTCCGTGACACAGAGAAGAGCAGTCTCAGTTGAATGACCAGTCTTGAAACCTGACTGGTTTGGATCAAGAAGGTCATTCTGAGAGAGATAGCAAGAGAGTTGGCTAAAGACGGCACGCTCAATAGTTTTGGAGAGAAAAGAAAGAAAGGATACTGGTCTGTAGTTGTTGACATCAGAGGGATCGAGTGTTGGTTTTTTGAGAAGGGGTGCAACTCTCGCTCTCTTGAAGACGGAAGGGACATAGCCAGCGGTCAAGGATGAGTTGATCAGCGAGGTGAGGTAAGGGAGAAGGTCACCGGAGATGGTCTGGAGAAGAGAGGAGGGGATAGGGTCAAGCGGGCAGGTTGTTGGGCGGCCGGCCGTCACAAGTCGCAAGATTTTATCTGGAGAGAGAGGGGAGAAAGAAGTCAAAGCATAGGGTAGGGCAGTGTGAGCAGGACCTGCATTGTCATTTGACTTAACAAACGAGGATCGGATGTCGTCAACCTTCTTTTCAAAATGGTTGACGAAGTCTTCCACAGAGAGGGGGGGGGGGGGGGAGGATTCAGCAGGGAGGAGAAGGTGGCAAAGAGCTTCCTAGAGTTAGAGGCAGATGCTTGGAATTTAGAGTGGTAGAAAGTGGCCTTAGCAGCAGAAACAGATGAAGAAAATGTAGAGAGGAGGGAGTGAAAAGATGCCAGGTCCGCAGGGAGTCTAGTTTTCCTCCATTTCCGCTCGGCTGCCCGGAGCCCTGTTCTGTGAGCTCGCAATGAGTCATCAAGCCACGGAGCTGGAGGGTAGGACCGAGCCGGCCGGGAGGATAGGGGACATAGAGAGTCAAAGGATGCAGAAAGGGAGGAGAGGAGGGTTGAGGAGGCAGAATCAGGAGATTGGAGGGAGAAGGATTGAGCAGAGGGAAGAGATGATAGGATGGAAGAGGAGAGAGTAGCGGGAGAGAGAGAGCGAAGGTTGCGACGGCGCATTACCATCTGAGTAGGGGCAGAGTGAGTAGTGTTGGAGGAGAGCGAGAGAGAAAAGGATACAAAGTTGTGGTCGGAGACATGGAGGGGAGTTGCAGTGAGATTAGTAGAATAACAGCATCTAGTAAAGATGAGGTCAAGCGTATTGCCTGCCTTGTGAGTAGGGGGGGACGGTGAGAGGGTGAGGTCAAAAGAGGAGAGGAGTGGAAAGAAGGAGGCAGAGAGAAATGAGTCAAAGGTAGATGTAGGGAGGTTGAAGTCCCCCAGAACTGTGAGGGGTGAGCCATCCTCAGGAAAGGAACTTATCAAGGCGTCAAGCTCATTGATGAACTCTCCAAGGGAACCTGGAGGGCGATAGATGACAAGGATATTAAGCTTAAATGGGCTAGTGACTGTGACAGCATGGAATTCAAATGAGGAGATAGACAGATGGGTCAGGGGAAAAATAGAGAATGTCCATTTGGGAGAGATGAGGATTCCTGTGCCACCACCCCGCTGACCAGATGCTCTCGGGGTATGCGAGAACACATGGTCAGACGAGGAGAGAGCAGTAGGAGTAGCAGTGTTTTCAGTGGTAATCCATGTTTCCGTCAGCGCCAAGAAGTCGAGGGACTGGAGGGTAGCATAGGCTGAGATGAACTCTGCCTTGTTGGCAGCAGAACGGCAGTTCCAGAGGCTGCCTGAGACCTGGAACTCCACGTGGGTGGTGCGTGCAGGGACCACCAGGTTAGAGAGGCAGCAGCCACGCAGTGTGAGGCGTTTGTATAGCCTGTGCGGAGAGGAGAGAACAGGGATAGGCAGAGGCATAGTTGACAGGCTGCAGAAAATGGCTACAATAATGCAAAGGAGATCGGAAGGAAATGAACTAAACATCTGGGAAAGGAGAGAGCGGGGCCTCCCTCACCACAACACCCAAATATAACTCTCCCAACTTAATGATCTGGAGGACAGGCTAATGGTCTGGAGGACGGGCTAATGGTCTGGAGGATGAGTTAATGATCTGGAGGACAGGCTAATGGTCTGGAGGATGAGTAATGATATGGAGGATGAGTTAATGATCTGGAGGACAGGTTAATGGTCTGGAGGACAGGCTAATGGTCTGGAGGATGAGTTAATGATCTGGAGGACAGGTTAATGGTCTGGAGGACGGGCTAATGGTCTGGAGGATTAGTTAATGATCTGGAGGACAGGCTAATGGTCTGGAGGACGGGCTAATGGTCTGGAGGATGAGTTAATGATCTGGAGGACATGTTAATACTCTGGAGGATGAGTTAATGATCTGGAGGACAGGTAAATAGTCTGGAGGACGGGCTAATGGTCTGGAGGATGAGTTAATGATCTGGAGGACAGGCTAATGGTCTGGAGGACGGGCCAATGGTCTGGAGGATGAGTTAATGATCTGGAGGACAGGCTAATGGCCTGGAGGATGAGTTAGTGATCTGGAGGACAGGCTAATGGTCTGGAGGATGAGTTACTGATCTGGAGGACAGGCTAATGATCTGGAGGACAGGCTAATGGTCTGGAGGATGACTTAATGATCTGGAGGACAGGCTAATGGTCTGGAGGATGAGTTAATGATCTGGAGGACAGGCTAATGATCTGGAGGACAGGCTAATGGTCTGGAGGACAGGCTAATGGTCTGGAGGACAGGCCAATGGTCTGGAGGATGAGTTAATGATCTGGAGGACAGGCTAATGGTCTGGAGGATGAGTTAATGATCTGGAGGACAGGCTGACTCCCCTTTCACTTCTCATATCATTTACCACAGGTTGTGTCCCAAATTTCACCCTATTCCCTATATAGTGTGTTACTTTTGACCTGAGCCCTATGGACGCTGGTCTAAAGTAGTGCACTACATAGGGAATAGGGTTCTCCACAGCCCAAACCTGGACCGGCGTTACTTACATAAGGAGGTGATTCAAACAGAATAAACTGTGATTTAATTGGTGAATCAAATCAAATTAAAGTTTATTGGTCAGGTACAAAGATTTGCATATGTTATCGCAGGTGCAGCGAACTGCTTGTGTTTCTAGCTCCAACAGTGCAGTGATACCTAGCAATACAAAATAAAAATAAACAATACACACATAATCCAGAAAAATAAAGACATTATGAAAAGTCAGAGACCAGAATATAATTATATATACATATAATGTATATAAATATATACAGTGCCTTCAGAAAATATTCACATTTTGTTGTGTTACAGCCTGAATTCAAAATTGAATAAATATATTTTTTCACACACACAACACCCCATAATGACAAAGTGATTTTTTTGTTGTTGAAATTTTAGCAAATCTAAAATTAAATACAGAAATATCTAATTTACAGTGAGGGAAAAAGGTATTTGATCCCCTGCTGATTTTGTATGTTTGCCCACTGACAAAGAAATGATCAGTCTATAATTATAATGGTAGGTTTATTTGAACAGTGAGAGACAGAATAACAACAAAAAAATCCAGAAAAAAAACGCATGTCAAAAATGTTATAAATTGATTTGCATTTTAATGAGGGAAATAAGTATTTGACCCCCTCTCAATCAGAAAGATTTCTGGCTCCCAGGTGTCTTTTATACAGGTAACGAGCTGAGATTAGGAGCACACTCTTAAAGGGAGTGCTCCTAATCTCAGCTTGTTACCTGTATAAAAGACACCTGTCCACAGAAGCAATCAATCAGATTCCAAACTCTCCACCATGGCCAAGACCAAAGAGCTCTCCAAAGATGTCAGGAACAAGATTGTAGACCTACACAAGGCTGGAATGGGCTACAAGACCATCGCCAAGCAGCCTGGTGAGAAGGCGACAACAGTTGGTGCGATTATTCGCAAATAGAAGAAACACAAAAGAACTGTCAATCTCCCTCGGCCTGGGCCTCCATGCAAGATCTCACCTCATGGAGTTGCAATGATCATGAGAACGGTGAGGAATCAGCCCAGATCTACACGGGAGGATCTTGTCAATGATCTTGTAGTATCTGAACAGTTTATAATTATGGCTGACGTTTGCAAATGGTGTGATAGATTAACTTTACTGAAACATTTTACGTAATTTAGCAGACGCTCTTATCCAAAGCGACTTACAGTTAGTGCATACATTATTCTTTTTTATTTTCATACTGGCCCCCCGTGGGAATTGAACCCCCAACCCTGGCATTGCGAACGCCATGCTCTACCAACTGAGCTACCTCCCTGCCAGCCATTCCCTCCCCTACCCTGGACGAATTGTGCGCCGCCCCATTTGTCTCCCAGTTGCGGCCGGCTACAGCAGAGCCTGGATTCGAACCAGGATCTCTAGTGACACAGCTAGCACTGCGATGCAGTGCCTTAGACCACTGCGCCACTCGGGAGACATCTGGAAACATCTGGAAAACATTACTACAGGGGCCCCCTGAAACAGAGGAGACTTGGATATGTGGAAGCCAGGGATTGGTCTATCAAAATCCACCCATATTATGTTACATAGGATTAAATACCATGGTTGGATCAAAGGACAGGGAGAATAATCATTTTTAGATTGGGTTAGTTGTTCTCCGGATTTCTGCAGAAATCTGTGAATTGACGCTGGAACCTTTGATATAATAAACCTTTATAATCAAGTACAGAGTCAAGCGGATTTCTTGTCTACACAGCATATCAGCATCGTTGTCCTGACACCACAATCTCAAGGCAGCTGGGACCATAGTCACCAAGAAAACAATTGGTAACACACTACGCCGTGAAGGACTGAAATCCTGCAGCGCCCGCAAGGTCCCCCTGCACAAGAAAGCACATATACAGGCCCGTCTGAAGTTTGCCAATGAACATCTGAATGACTCAGAGGAGAACTGGGTGAAAGTGTTGTGGTCAGATGAGACCAAAATCGAGCTCTTTGGCATCAACTCAACTCGCCAGGGCATTGAAAATGGGTCGTGGATGGGTATTCCAGCATGACAATGACCCAAAACACACGGCCAAGGCAACAAAGGAGTGTCTCAAGAAGAAGCACATTAAGCTCCTGGAGTGGCCTAGCCAGTCTCCAGACCTTAATCCCATAGAAAATCTGTGGAGGGAGCTGAAGGTTCGAGTTGCCAAACGTCAGGCTCGAAACCTTAATGACTTGGAGAAGATCTGCAAAGATGAGTGGGACAAAATCCCTCCTGAGATGTGTGCAAACCTGGTGGCCAACTACAAGAAACGTCTGACCTCTGTGATTGCCAACAAGGGTTTTGCCACCAAGTACTAAGTCATGTTTTGCAGCGGGGTCAAATACTTATTTCCCTCATTAAAATGCAAATCAATGTATAACATTTTTGACATGCGTTTTTCTGGATTTCAAATAAACCTACATTAAAATTATAGACTGATCATGTCTTTGTCAGTGGGCAAACGTACAAAATCAGCAGGGGATCAAATACTTTTTTCCCTCACTGTACATATGTTTTCACACACCTGAGTCCATACATGTTAGAATCACCGATGGCAGTGATTACAGCTGTGAGTCTTTCTGGGTAAATCTCTAAGAGCTTTGCACACCTGGACTGTACAATATTTTCACATTATTATTAAAAAAATTATTCAACCTCTGTCAAGTTGGTTGTTGTTGATTGCTAGACAGCCATATCCAAGTATTGCCATAGATTTTCAAGCTGATATAAGTCGAAACTGTAACTAGGCCAATCAGAAACATTCAATGTTGTCTTGGTAAGCAACTCCAGTGTATATTTGGCCTTGCGTTCTTGGTTATTGTTCTGCTTAAAGGTACATTTGTCTCCCGATGTCTGTTGGAAAGCAGACTGAATCAGGTTTTCCTCTAGGATTTTGCCTATACTTAGCTATATTCCATTTCTTTGTATCCTAAAAAAAACTCCCTAGTCCTTGCAGATGACAAGCACACCCATAACATGATGCATCCATCACCATGCAACCACCATTAGCCCGTCCTCCAACCCAGAGTAAAGATGTACACGACTGTCTGCTTCCAGGCCAGCCCAGTACACCAGGCCTCTATGGACCAGCCCAGTACACCAGGCCTCTATGGACCAGCCCAGTACACCAGGCCTCTATGGACCAGCCCAGTACACCAGGCCTCCATGGACCAGCCCAGTACACCAGGCCTCCATGGACCAGCCCAGTACACCAGGCCTCCATGGACCAGCCCAGTACACCAGGCCTCCATGGACCAGCCCAGTACACCAGGCCTCCAAGGACCAGCCCAGTACACCAGGCCTCCATGGACCAGCCCAGTACACCAGGCCTCCAGTACACCAGGCCTCCAGTACACCAGGCCTCCATGGACCAGCCCAGTACACCAGGCCTCCATGGACCAGCCCAGTACACCAGGCCTCCATGGACCAGCCCAGTACACCAGGCCTCCAAGGACCAGCCCAGTACACCAGGCCTCCATGGACCAGCCCAGTACACCAGGCCTCCAGTACACCAGGCCTCCAGTACACCAGGCCTCCATGGACCAGCCCAGTACACCAGGCCTCCATGGACCAGCCCAGTACACCAGGCCTCCATGGACCAGCCCAGTACACCAGGCCTCCATGGACCAGCCCAGTTCACCAGGCCTCCATGGACCAGCCCAGTACACCAGGCCTCCAAGGACCAGCCCAGTACACCAGGCCTCCAAGGACCAGCCCAGTACACCAGGCCTCCATGGACCAGCCCAGTACACCAGGCCTCCATGGACCAGCCCAGTATACCAGGCCTCTATGGACCAGCCCAGTACACCAGGCCTCCATGGACCAGCCCAGTACACCAGGCCTCCATGGACCAGCCCAGTACACCAGGCCTCCATGGACCAGCCCAGTACACCAGGCCTCCATGGACCAGCCCAGTACACCAGGCCTCTATGGACCAGCCCAGTACACCAGGCCTCTATGGACCAGCCCTGTACACCAGGCCTCCATGGACCAGCCCAGTACACCAGGCCTCCATGGACCAGCCCAGTACACCAGGCCTCTATGGACCAGCCCAGTACACCAGGCCTCTATGGACCAGCCCAGTACACCAGGCCTCCATGGACCACGCTGGGAGGCGTTACTATCCTCCTATCCGCTGATACATAAACAACAACAAAATGTCATATTGTTATGCTGACTGTAAAAGCATTCATTGTTAAAATCTATGTTTGCAGGATATGGCCTTGGTTAAAGAATGACTTCAGTTAAGGTTTTCATAAAGTGACTGTGACATATGAATCAAGAGTAACCATGTGAAGACCAACCCCTAAAATCTCCCAACTAAAAGCAGAAGACCTGGATCATTTTACACTAGCTATATATTGCAATACAGACTTATGTGAGAGCTAGGGGATCACCTATGAAGAAAAGCAATGTCCAACAGAGTTCACAAAGCCTTGTTTACTTCCACATAAAAGCCATGACATTTTGCTTTTGTATGAAACATCTCTGGTTCGTTCAGGAAAAGATTAACTACGTCTACTTATCGCTTATCTGATATTCCTCACCTCCTACTCATTTATTCCTTTGTTCCCTGTCTCCTCCTCCATCTCTCCACTCGTTTGGTATTAGCATTTTAACTGTTGCATTTGCGATGCAGCGATATGTCCCATCGTCAGGACTGTAGGAAATCGGGAGCGTTTGGGAGCGTCACAGCCTTCCCTGTGCTGGTGTTGATAAACACCTCTAGTTTGGAACGTAGAGTTTACTGAAGTTGTCTGTTCACTCATTTACATTCTGGGTATTTTTGCATTTCTATTCCTTTTTTTTCCCGTAAAAATGAGAAAGATTGTGGACGTAATAGAAGAAATGTTTTGACAAATGTCAAATTTGATTTGAGATTTCTTCACTGTGTTATGAACGACTGGCATTGGATTAAGACAGCACATGTACAAATCATTTTCAGAGAATGATTGATGTTCTATTTCAAAATAAACTAACAATAATAAGCCATCAGGACTTCTCCTCACCATCTGGGCTTTTTGAATTTGAATTTATAGAAGCTAAGCTATTCATCACTGGCATGTCGGGCTTTTTACGTTAGTGCCAATTCCTCTGTAGCTCAATTGGTAGAGCATGGCGTTTGTAACGCCAGGGTTGTGGGTTCGATCCCCGGGACCACCCATACGTAAAAATTTATGCACACGGCTTTGGATAAAAGCATCTGCTAAATGGCATATTATTATTAATTCCAGTGATAAAAGCACCTGCTCTTAGCCAAGTTATTATAGGAGAGGATTTCAGACAAAGCCACCTCTTTTGATTTCAAATCAAGTCAAATCAAATTGTATTGGTCACATGCCGCCGAATTCAACAGGTGTAGTAGACCTTACAGTGAAATGCTTACTGACAAGCCCTTAACCAATAATGCAGTTTTAAGAAAAAGAAGTGTTAAGTAAAAAATAAAAAATAAAAAATAATTAAAGAGCAGCAGTAAAATAACAGTAGCGAGGCTATATACAGGGGGGTACCGGTACAGAGTCAATTTGCGGGGACATCGGTTAGTCGAGGTAATTGAGGTAATATGTACATGTAGGTAGAATTAAAGTGACTATGCATAGATAATAAACAGTGTAAAAGATGGGGGGGGGGGGGGGGCAATGCAAATAGTCCGGGTAGCCATTTGATTAGCTGTTCAGGAGTCTTATGGCTTGGGGGTAGAAGCTGTTAAGAAGCCTTTTGGACCTAGACTTGGCGCTCCGGTACCGCTTGCCAGTCCCTCAACAGGTTGATCTGTGAGCCCCTTCAGTGAGTCAGATTGCTGGAAGATGAAACAGCAGCCTTGAAATAGAACAGAGCAATTAAAAGTCAGCGTGGACTACGCTGTCATTGCAAAGTGCAGGCCGCCACCAATAATATGATGTGTCGTACATAGGTCCAAATGCGTCGCAGTAATGCAGTGACAATAAAATACCGGTGTGCCGTCTGCTGTTGAAATGACGATGCCTGCTTTATTTAAAACAACAAAAAATACATTTTAGATGAAAAGAAGGCGAAAATGAAAGGAAATCCATAAACACCCATGCCATACCAAGGTTTTCCAGCACACAGCTTTGACCTACTACAGTAGCTATATTGGTCTATATTACGTCAAGCAATGTGTATGCAGGTTGCTTACGATTCAAACAGCCTAATTCATACTGTTAGAGGAGGTGCTCACACAATAATGTGATTTGTGCTGCATACAAGTGAAAGTATTGCATTTTTCACACACCACACTAATCCCATTCCACTACCTTTTCAAGCTTTTGTTTTTATGACACTGAACACAAAATATAAACGCAACATGCAACAATTTCAAAAAATTTGACTGAGTTACAGTTCATATGAGGAAATCAGTCAAATGAAATGAATTAATTAGGCCCTATCTTATGGATTTAACATGACTGGGAATACAGATACGCATCTGTTGGTCACAGATACTTTAACAAAAAGGTAGGGGCGTGGGATCAGAAAACCAGTCAGTATCTGGTGTAACTACAATTTGCCTCATGCAGTGCGACACATCTCCTTCACATAGAGTTGATCAGACTGCTGATTGTGGCCTGTGGAATGTTGTCCCACTCCTCTTCAATGGCTGATGCGAAGTTGCTGGATATTGCCGGGAACTGGAACACGCTGTCGTACACGTCGAACCAGAGCATCCCAAACATGCTCAATAGATGAAATGTTTGGTGATTATGCAGGCCATGGAAGAACTGGGACATTTTCAGCTTCCAGGAATTGTGTACAGATCCTTGCGACATGGGGCCGTGCATTATCATGCTGAAACATGAGGTGATGGCGATGGATGAATGGCATGAAAATGGGTCTCAGGATCTCGTCACGGTATCTCTGCGCATTGAAATTACCATTGATAAAATGCAATTGTGTCCGTTGTCCGTAGCTTATGCCTGCCCATACCATAACCCTATTGCCACCATGGGGCACTCTGTTCACAACGTTGACATCAGCAAACCGCTCGCCCACACAAAGCAATACACGCTGTCTGCCGTCTGCCAGTACAGTTGAAACCGGGACTCATCTTCTCCAGCATGTCAGTGGCCATCGAAGGTGAGCATTTAATCATGGAAGTCGGTTACGATGCTGAACTGCAGTCAGGTCAAGACCATGGTGAGGACGACGAGCACGCAGATGAACTTCCCTGAGACGGTTTCTGACAATTTGTGCAGAAATTCATCAGTTGTGCAAACCCACAGTTTCATCAGCTGTGCAGATGGCTGGTCTCAGACGATGGTTTGCAACTGCACATGGGGACAAAGATCGTACTATTTGGAGAAATATCCTCTGGTCTGATGAAACAAAAATAGAACTGTTTGGCCATAATGACCATCGTTATGTTTGGAGGAAAAAGGGGGGTGCTTGCAAGCCGAAGAACACCATCCCAACCGTGAAGCACGGGGGTGGCAGCATCATGCTGTGGGGGTGCTTTGCTGCAGGAGGGACTGGTGCACTTCACAAAATAGATGGCATCATGAGGAAGGAAAATTATGTGGATATATTGGAGCAACATCTCAAGACATCAGTCAGGAAGTTAAAGCTTGGTCGCAAATGGGTCTTCCAAATGGACAATGACCACAAGCATACTTCCAAAGTTGTGGCAAAATGGCTTAAGGACAACAAAGTCAAGGTATTGGAGTGGCCATCACAAAGCCCTGACCTCAATCCTATAGAACAATTGTGGGAAGAACTGAAAAAGCGTGTGTGAGCAAGGAGGCCTACAAACCTGACTCAGTTACACCAGCTCTGTCAGGAAGAATGGGCCAAAATTCACCCAACTTATTGTGGGAAGCTTGTGGAAGGCTACCCGAAATGTTTGACCCAAGTTAAACAATTTAAAGGCAATGCTACCAAATACTAATTGAGTGTATGTAAACTTCTGACCCACTGGGAATGTGATGAAATAAATAAAAGCTTAAATAAATCATTCTCTCTACTATTATTCTGACATTTCACATTCTTAAAATAAAGTGGTGATCCTAACTGACCTAAAACAGGCAATTTGTACTAGGATTAAATGTCAGGAATTGTGAAAAACTGAGTTTAAATGTATTTGGCTAAGGTGTATGTAAACTTCAGACTTCAACTCTACCTGGTAGGTTCCTTCATAATTTGTGTTAGATTGAGGGCATCTAGTTTAGATTGTAGGACGGCCGGGGTGTTAAGCATATCCCAGTTTAGGTCACCAAGCAGTACGAACTCTGAGGTTAGATGGGGGGCAAGCAATTCACAAATGGTGTCCAGGGCACAACTGGGGTCTGAGGGGGGTCTGTAGCAAGCGGCAACAGTGAGAGACTTATTTTCTTTTTTTAGAAGTAGAAGCTCAAACTGTTTGGGCACAGACCTGGATAGTATGATAGAGCTCATCAGGCTATCTCTACAGTAGATTGCAACTCTGCCCCCTTTGGCAGTTCTATCTAGACCTGAAAATGTTGTATTTCGGAATGGAAAAGCCATTTTTGGTGGCCTTCCTAAGCCAGGATTCAGACACTGCTAGAACATCAGGGTTGGCAGAGTGTGTGTCAGGGGTGCTGAAGGTCGGTGTGGTGCAGGAATCAAGCGCAGGACGCAGAAGCTAAGTCCAAAAGACTTTAGTGAATTACTCACGTAGTACACGAGAACAATAAGCCCGGAGGCGAAATGAAGGCGCACACAGGCGTCAAACAAAAGGCGCACTAACATGTGCGAAAACCTCTCCAAACAACGGAGGGAAGATACGTAGCTCAGAACACCAAACAGAGGAGCAATCACACACAACACCAAACAGACACAACGAGAACTAAATAGGACACTAATGAGGACTAACTAGACACAGGTGTACAACATCAAGACAAAACCAAACGAACATGAAACATAGATCGGTGGCAGCTAGTACTCCGGGGACGACGACCGCCGAAACCTGCCCGAACAAGGAGGAGGAGCAGCCTCGGCCGAAACCGTGACAGTACCCCCCCCCTTGACGCGCGGCTCCAGCCGTGCGCCGACCCCGGGGACGACCAGGAGGGCGCGGAGCAGGGCGCGCGGGATGGTCCCGGTGGAACTCCGACAGGAGAGATGGGTCTAGGATGTCCCTCCGCGGCACCCAGCACCGCTCCTCCGGGCCGTACCCCTCCCACTCCACGAGATACTGGAGACCCCCCATCCGGCGTCTTGAGTCCAAGATGGACCGAACGGTGTACGCCGGAGCCCCCTCGATGTCCAGTGGGGGCGGAGGAGTCTCTCCTATCTCACCTTCCTGGAGTGGACCAGCTACCACCGGCCTGACAAGAGACACATGGAACGAGGGGTTAATATTCTTATATTCCACAGATGTAACATCTTCTCAGGACTTTGAAAGGCCCCACAAACCGCCGACCCAGCTTCCGGCAGGGCAGGCGGAGGGGTAGGTTTCTGGTAGAGAGCCAGACTCGATCTCCGGGTGCGTACACCGGCCCCTCACTGCGGTGGAGATCGGCGCTCGCCTTGTGACGACGGATGGCCCGCTGCAGGTGGACGTGTGCAGCGTTCCACGTCTCCTCCGAGTGCCTCATCCAATCATCCACCGCAGGGGCCTCGATCTGGCTCTGCTGCCAAGGTGCCAGAACCGGCTGGTAACCTAACACACATTGGAAGGGGGTTAGGTTAGTAGAGGAGTGGCGGAGAGAGTTCTGGGCCATCTCGGCCCAGGGAATGTACCGAGCCCACTCCTCAGGCCGGCCCTGGCAATACGACCTCAGAAACCTACCCACATCCTGGTTGACTCGTTCTACCTGCCCGTTACTCTCCGGGTGGTACCCCGAGGTAAGGCTCACCGAGACCCCCAAACGCTCCATGAACGCTCTCCATACTCGGGAGGTAAACTGGGGGCCTCGATCAGACACTATATCCTCGGGTACCCCGTAATGCCGGAAGACGTGGGTAAAGAGTGCCTCTGCGGTTTGTAGGGCAGTAGGAAGACCCGACATAGGGAGAAGACGACAGGCCTTAGAGAACCGGTCCACAACGACCAGGATGGTGGTATTCCCCTGAGAGAGGGGAAGGTCTGTCACAAAATCCACCGAGAGGTGGGACCATGGTCGTTGTGGAACGGGCAGGGGTTGTAACTTACCCCTGGGCAGGTGTCGAGCGGAACGTACTTCCGATCCTCAGGACACTGTGGAGGGCTGGGGTCGGTACGCAACGCTCGCTCGATTTCAGCATCGACCTCCCACACCACCGGTGCCACAAGACAAGACTCCGGTAGTATGGGAGTAGGCTCAACGGACCTCTCCTCCGTGTCATACCGCCGGGACAGCGCATCTGCCTTACCATTCTGGGACCCAGGGATGTACGTGATTTTAAATACGAACCTGGTGAGAAACATACTCCATCGAGCCTGGCGAGGGTTCAGTCTCCTCGCTGCCCGGATGTACTCCAGGTTCCGATGGTCAGTCAAAATGAGGAAAGGGTGTTGAGCCCCCTCAAGCCAATGCCTCCACACCTTAAGGGCCTGAACTACAGCTAACAGCTCCCTGTCCCCGACGTCATAATTTCGCTCCGCCGGGCTGAGCTTTTTAGAGTAAAAAGCACAGGGGCGGAGTTTAGGTGGCGTGCCGGACCGTTGAGAGAGTACGGCCCCTATACCGGCCTCAGACGCGTCCACCTCGACCTGAAAGGGTAATGCGGGATCCGGATGCGCCAGCACCGGAGCCGACGTAAACAGGTCCTTCAGTCTCCTAAAGGCCCTGTCCGCATCAGCTGACCACTGCAGGCGCACCGGACCCCCTTTCAGAAGGGACGTGATGGGAGCTGCCACCTGTCCAAAACCCCGGATAAACCTCTGGTAGTAATTCGCAAAGCCCAAGAACTGCTGCACCTCTTTGACAGTGGTTGGGGTTTGCCAATTACGCACAGCTGACACACGATCCACCTCCATTCTCACCCCTGACGCGGACAACCGATAACCCAAAAAGGAGACCGACTCCTGGAAAAACAGACATTTCTCTGCCTTGACATATAGGTCGTGCTCCAACAGCCTCCTCAATACACGACGCACCAGGGCTATATGCTCGGCTCGGGTAGACGAGTACACTAGAATGTCATCAATGTACACGACCACCCCTTGCCCCTGCATATCCCGGAATATGTCATCTACGAAGGATTGGAAGACTGATGGAGCATTCATCAACCCATATGGCATGACGAGATACTCGAAATGACCTGACGTGGTACTAAACGCTGTTTTCCATTCGTCGCCCTCCCTAATGCGCACCAAGTTATACGCGCTCCTGAGATCCAGTTTTGTGAAAAACCGCGCTCCATGCAATGACTCCGTCATGGTCGCAATCAGTGGGAGTGGATAACTGTATTTCACAGTAATCTGATTGAGACCACGGTAATCGATGCACGGGCGCAACCCTCCATCTTTTTTCCTTCACAACAAAGAAGCTCGAGGAGGCGGGAGAAGTGGAGGGCCGTATGTATCCCTGTCTCAAAGATTCGGCTATGTAAGTTTCCATAGCTTTTCTCTCCTCTTGAGACAAAGGATACATGTGGCTCCGTGGGAGCGCTGCTCCTGCCTGGAGATCAATCGCACAATCCCCCTGTCTATGAGGAGGCAACTGCGTCGCCCTAGCTTTACTAAACACGAGAGCTAAATCCCCATATTCAGACGGAATGTGCAGTGCGGGCACTTGGTTTGGACTTTCCACCGAAGTTGCCCCTACGGAAACACCCAGACATCGCCCCTCGCACTGAGCAGACCACCCATTGAGAGCCCTCTGTTGCCACGAAATAGCAGGGTTATGGGTGCTTAACCAGGGAATTCCTAGCACCACCGGGTACGCAGGAGAGTTGATCAGATACAACTGTATAGTCTCTTCATGACCCCCCTGCGCACACATCCTAAGTTGCGCTGTGACTTCCCTAATCAACCCCGACCCCAACGGGCAGCTATCTAAAGCATGAACGGGAAAAGGCTTGTCAACAGGTAGGAGAGGGATCCCTAAATCTAAACAAAACTTCCGATTAACAAAATTCCCAGCTGCGCCTGAATCTACTAGCGCCTTATGCTGGGAATGAGGTGCAACCTGTGGAAAACAAACAGGTATACAAAAGTGCGCAACAGAGAGCTCTGGGTAAGTGGGGCGTCTACTCACCTGGCAAGGCTCCCCAGTGTGTGGCCTGTTGTCTCCTCCCTCGGGGAACCCTCCCCAGCACCTGGCCGCAGTGTGCCCTCCACGACCGCACTTGGTGCAGGGGACAGGCCCCCTCGGGCTCCTCCTCCTCTTTTCTCTAGCGCCAGCACCCCCGAGCTCCATAGGGCTCGGCTCGGAGGTGCCGGAGGGTGGAATGGACGGACCCCACTCGGGACGTCCACGGGTGGCCAGCAGGGTGTCCAGACGGATGGACATATCGACCAACTGGTCGAAGGTGAAATTGGTGTCCCTGCAGGCCAACTCACATTGAACGTCCTCCCGTAGGCTACATCGAAAATGGTCGATGAGGGCCCGTTCATTCCACCCTGCGTCTGCCGCTAGAGTCCGGAACTCCAGCGCGAACGCCTGTGCGCTCCCCCTCCCCTGTCTCAGGTGGAATAGACGCTCCCCCGCCGCTTTGCCCTCAGGTGGATGGTCGAACACGACCTTGAAGCGACGGGAGAACTCGGCGTAGGAGATGGTGGTGGCGTCCATCCTCCTCCACTCGGCGTTGGCCCATTCCAACGCCTTGCCCGTGAGACAGGAGATGAGGGCGGAAACGCTCTCGTGTCCCGAGGGCACCGGGTGTACAGTGGCCAGGTAGAGCTCCACCTGCAGGAGGAACCCCTGACACCCGGCAGCTGTTCCGTCATACGCCCTCGGGAGCGCGAGCCGAATCCCACTGGGTTCCGGACCTGGGACTGGTGGACCGGCCGATGGGGGTGGCAGGGTAGGTGGAGGTGTGGGTACCCCTCTGGACTCCCATCGGTGCAGGGTGTTGATGACGTCCTGTAGAGCGGTCCCCAGTTGTCGGATCTGGTCATCCTGGCCGCGGACATGCTCCTCGAGCGAGTCAGGCGTGACTGTTGCTCCTGCTGATTCCATTCATTAAGGTGTGTGATTCTGTCAGGGGTGCTGAAGGTGGGTGTGGTGCAGGAATCAAGCGCAGGACGCAGAAGCTAAGTCCAAAAGACTTTAGTGAATTATTCACGTAGTACACGAGAACAATAAGCCCGGAGGCGAAATAAAGGCGCACACAGGCGTCAAACAAAAGGCGGAACTGCACCCACTGATTTGGCCTCATTTTTTGGCTTGCTCCTCAAGAAATGTTGGCGGGCCATGACGGAAGCCAAACATGAGTTGGCTTGTGGGTGTGGTTTGATGTGGGTGTGTCTTGGGTGTGTCCTTGCCACCACCAAGACACACCCATCTGTCAGAACCTTGCCCGCTACTGTTCCTTCTCCCCCCCCCCCCCCCCACTCAATCACAACAAACAAACCTCCTGCAGGTTGAGTTCAATAACTACAGGCAGATGTATGGCGAGATGTCGGAGGAAGCTTTGAACAGGTCAGCAGCCTACAGAGTAATAGAAGAATGCAATTGCTGAATTCATGTAGATAATCTAAACTTGTGTTTTGATAACTTACAAATGTAGTAACAGGTCTATGTAGAAAACCCTTTACATAACACCATAGAAGCAGGGTTATACTAATTTATCGATGTGAACCTTTCACTGTCATTCCCAGCCAAAACAGATACTGTGTCTATCTGCATTTTGGTCTTGGCAAACATGTCAGAGTGGTCATACCTTCCTGTCTGGTGGTAATGGGGTTACCTTGGTAACATGTCAGAGTGGTCATACCTTCCTGTCTGGTGGTAATGGGGTTACCTTGGTAACATGTCAGAGTGGTCATACCTTCCTGTCTGGTGGTAATGGGGTTACCTTGGTAACATGTCAGAGTGGTCATACCTTCCTGTCTGGTGGTAATGGGGTTACCTTGGTAACATGTCAGAGTGGTCATACCTTCCTGTCTGGTGGTAATGGGGTTACCTTGGTAACATGTCAGAGTGGTCATACCTTCCTGTCTGGTGGTAATGGGGTTACCTTGGCAACATGTCAGAGTGGTCATACCTTCCTGTCTGGTGGTAATGGGGTTACCTTGGTAACATGTCAGAGTGGTAATACCTTCCTGTCTGGTGGTAATGGGGTTACCTTGGCAACATGTCAGAGTGGTCATACCTTCCTTTGTGGTGTCCCGTATACATCAAGAGTTCCTTGATCCTGGTGCAGAATACACAGGGTTTCTGCATCCTCATATTGACTAATACAATTCAATAATAAAACAATTAGTAAAAGTTGTGTCTAGTAAAATGTTAACGCAGAGTGCCAGGTCTCTCGCCATTCAGAGACATCAGTATCAAGCCCGTCTGTCAGTCCTGGACTTCATCACGTCATCTTGCAAGTCTCCATGTGCTGGCTCCATATTGGCTCCATACACACATAATCGCTGTTCTATTACATAGGCAGTTAGGATAGGTGATATCTGACACACAAACAGGTACTATGTTGAAGTTTGAACGGGTCAGATAAAACCCACCCAATTATGGTTTCCCCATCAAACGACTGAGGCTACTGTCTGGAAAAAAGCATCTCCAGTCCATCTGTTGAAATAGTTGAGGCAGAGGTCATCAGGTGACACATGAAATGAAAAAGGTGTTGCAAATACTGGACATTTCTGCTGTCCTGTATCATTAGTAATCACCTCATTGTGGATGTGTTGAGTGGATGTGTTGAGTGGATGTGTTGAGTGGATGTGTTGTGTGGATGTGTTGAGTGGATGTGTTGAGTGGATGTGTTGAGTACCAGGTCTCTCTGCATCTCATGCATCTGTGAACACATACACACAGTCACTGTTCTATTACCAATGGCAGTTAGGATAGGTGATATCTGACACACAAACGTATACCATGTTGAGGTTTGAACAGGTCAGACTAAAACGCCCTAATTCTGGTCTCCCCATCAATAACCGTTGAGGAAGTGAAGTCTTTGCCAGAGCTCCATTGATGGACATAGCAGAGTAGATCAGCTTTTGGCCCCTCTTCAAAGATACTGGTTGGACACACACAACACACACACACACACACACACACACACACACACACACACACACACACACACACACACACACACACACACACACTCAGAGCACTGATAACATTATCAATGGTGGTTATGATTAGCCTGGTGATCGCTGTGTTCACCTTTCTATTTCACTTCAGATTTCATAAAATGTGAAATGAAATAGAATGTTAACACAGTGATCAGGCTGGTTCCACTAGGCTAGGTTATACCCTGGACATTATATGTTAACACAGTGATCAGGCTGGTTCCACTAGGCTAGGTTATACCCTGGACATTATATGGTGAACACAGAGATCAGGCTGGTTCCACCAGGCTAGGTTATACCCTGGACATTATATGGTGAACACAGAGATCAGGCTGGTTCCACCAGGCTAGGTTATACCCTGGACATTATATGGTAACACAGAGATCAGGCTGGTTCCACCAGGCTAGGTTATGCCATTGTCACGATCGTTGAGAGACGGGTCGGACCAAGGTGCAGCGTGAAAAGCGTACATGTTTATTACCTCAATAAACATACAAACCAAAACAAGAAAACAATGTAACGTGAAGTCCAAAAGGCTATACACACACCAGCCGAACAGGAACAAGATCCCACAATACACAGCAGGCAATGGGCTACCTAAGGATGATCCCCAATCAGAGACAACGAGCGACAGCTGCCTCTGATCGGGAATCACACCCGGCCAAACCTAGAAACACAACCTAGCACTGCAACATAGAAATAGACTAACATAGATCTCAAATAGACATTCACACCCTGACTCAACAAACAAGAGTTCCATAGGTCAGGGTGTGACAGCCCTGGACATTATATGGTGAACACAGTGATCAGGCTGGTTCCACCAGGCTAGGTTATACCCTGGACATTATATGGTGAACACAGTGATCAGGCTGGTTCCACCAGGCTAGGTTATACCCTGGACATTATATGGTGAACACAGTGATCAGGCTGGTTACACCAGGCTAGGTTATACCCTGGACATTATATGGTGAACACAGTGATCAGGCTGGTTCCACCAGGCTAGGTTATACCCTGGACATTATATGGTGAACACAGTGATCAGGCTGGTTACACCAGGCTAGGTTATACCCTGGACATTATATGGTGAACACAGTGATCAGGCTGGTTCCACCAGGCTAGGTTATACCCTGGACATTATATGGTGAACACAGTGATCAGGCTGGTTCCACCAGGCTAGGTTATACCCTGGACATTATATGGTGAACACAGTGATCAGGCTGGTTCCACCGGGCTAGGTTATACCCTGGACATTATATGGTGAACACAGTGATCAGGCTGGTTCCACCAGGCTAGGTTATACCCTGGACATTATATGGTGAACACAGTGATCAGGCTGGTTCCACCAGGCTAGGTTATGCCCTGGACATTATATGGTGAACACAGTGATCAGGCTGGTTCCACCAGGCTAGGTTATGCCCTGGACATTATATGCATGTAAGAAGTAGAAAATAAGCAACAAATAATGTCAGTTTACATAAATGATGTTTCACAATTGGGTTATGAAATGTATCAAAGTAAAGAAGTGGGTTACCTTCTGTATTTGTACAGGGCCCTAGTACACATGGGGATATCTTTTGTGTAGTCTCTGTGGCTGAGTTATACAACTTTCAAAAGTCAATGACTTCAAACTGCTTTCTTTTACTTTCCTATCAATGGGAATTGAGTGAAGACTGTTGCGATCAATATTCACCTTCTGAAAACTGCAGGCAAATACTTTTGACTGTCCATGGTAAATTCTACACATATTTAGCGGTTAGTTCAAAACAGATTTTAGGTTTTAGAGGGCAACAGCCAGCAGACCAGTGTTTAAACCTTGCAACCCTTGCAGTTATGCAAGCACACAAGTATCTGGCCAGCAACCTTCACCTGTCAGTAGCAACAGCTTTCACAGGCTCATCATTTGTACAAATACAGAAGGTAACCCACTTCTTTACTTTGATACATTTCATAACCCATCTTTCCCATCTTTCCTGGACTTTTACAGTTTGTTTCTTGTTCCTAAAGCATGCAGAGTTACGCATCTTATACGTTTACGTAATCCTGGTTTCGCCACTGGAATTAGCCGTGGTATATTGGCCATATACCCCCCCCCCCCCCCCCCTCAGGCCTTATTGCTTAAATATCCAACACATGGCAGAGTTGTTTGTTTGGCACTGTTGATCAGCACACATTTGGATTAAAATATCAAGAATACAGGAGAAGGAGCATACTGGAATTTGTTATGGATGCTAAAAACTGGTGAGTTTTTCTGATGCTAGCAAGCATGCATTTGCAGACTGCAGTCATTGCACAAAAGAGGCGCTGTTTACATGTAACGTTAGCTAGCAATTTGTTTTCTCAGCAGTTTGAGTTGTGTCCTGTCTGACAGTGAAATATGTCTAGCTCTTACCGTAGCTTGGACTATGGAGTAGCTAGCTAGTTAGTGTTGCAAAAGCCCATTGCATGCACTGTAAGGTAGCAGTGTGACAATTTGCTAAATGTTTTGGTGTTGGTTTTGATGTACATTAGCTAGCTAGCTAGCTAGCTATGTTTTGTGGAAAGATTTAGGACTGGCATTTGGACGTGAGCTAGCTTCTGTGTCGAGGTCAGCTGTTGTTGTCTGGCTCTAGCTAGCTAATGGCTGAAGAAATTTGTGTAAAAACCTTCCATAACCAAATATGCCTAGCTACCTTTCTGTGCCTGTTCGTTAGCTAGATAGCTTTCAGCTGACTGGTGTAAGCTAGCTACAGAGGCTATCTACTGGACTTTGGACAAGCAAGCTAACCTTAGCTATTGTTATTTAGCTAGCTACCTAGCTAATAAAAATATCTGTTTGCATTTATAGATTAACCTCAGCTTGAATACTAGTCTCCTGAGTCTCCTGAGTGGCGCAGTGGTCTAAGGCACTGCATTGCAGTGCTAGCTGTGCCACTAGAGATCCTGGTTCGAATCCAGGCTCTGTCGCAGCCGGCCGCGACCGGGAGACTCATGGGCAGCGCACAATTAGCGTTGTCCAGGGTAGGGGAGGGAATGGCCGGCAGGGATGTAGCTCAGTTGATAGAGCATGGCGTTTGCAATGCCAGGGTTGTGGGTTCGATTCCCACGGGGGACCAGTATGAAAAAAATAAAATTTATAAAAATATGTATTCACTAACTGTAAGTCGCTCTGGATAAGAGCGTCTGCTAAATGACTAAAATGTAATGAATACCACCGTATAGCTAGATATCTACAGTAGCCTAGGTTTGATCGCATACACTTCTTATGACTGGGAGCCTGGTGCAAGTAGTTGTGTTGTTACCAAACAACCGAGTCAGTGGTGTTAGAACTCTGAGATTCGGCTAAAAAATATGTAGCACATCGTTGATTCTTAATGGACAGAAATAAGCATGTGAGAGCAATAAATTATAAATGTAATCAAAACTGTTGCCCCTAAAAACGTATTCAGATTTCAGCACATTTACGTCATTTAGCAGATGCTCTTATCCAGAGCGACTTACAAATTGGTGCATTCACCCTATAGCCAGTGGGATAACCACTTTACAATTATTATTATTATTATTATTATTATTATTTTTATTATTTTTTTGTTGGGGGGGGGGTAGAAGGATTACTTTATCCTATCCCAGGTATTCCTTAAAGAGGTGGGGTTTCAAATGTCTCCGGAAGGTGGTGAGTGACTCCGCTGTCCTGGCGTCGTGAGGGAGCTTGTTCCACCATTGGGGTGCCAGAGCAGCGAACAGTTTTGACTGGGCTGAGCGGGAACTATGCTTCCGCAGAGGAAGGGGAGCCAGCAGGCCAGAGGTGGATGAACGCAATGCCCTCGTTTGGGTGTAGGGACTGATCAGAGCCTGAAGGTACGGAGGTGCCGTTCCCCTCACTGCTCCATAGGCAAGCACCATGGTCTTGTAACGGATGCGAGCTTCAACTGGAAGCCAGTGGAGTGTGCGGAGGAGGGGGGTGACGTGAGAGAACTTGGGAAGGTTGAACACCAGACGGGCTGCGGCATTCTGGATGAGTTGTAGGGGTTTAATGGCACAGGCAGGGAGCCCAGCCAACAGCGAGTTGCAGTAATCCAGACGGGAGATGACAAGTGCCTGGATTAGGACCTGTGCCGCTTCCTGTGTAAGGCAGGGTCGTACTCTCCGAATGTTGTAGAGCATGAACCTGCAGGATCGGGTCACCGCCTTGATGTTAGCGGAGAACGACAGGGTGTTGTCCAGGGTCACGCCAAGGCTCTTCGCACTCTGGGAGGAGGACACAACGGAGTTGTCAACCGTGATGGCGAGATCATGGAACGGGCAGTCCTTCCCCGGGAGGAAGAGCAGCTCCGTCTTGCCAGGGTTCAGCTTGAGGTGGTGATCCGTCATCCATACTGATATGTCTGCCAGACATGCAGAGATGCGATTCGCCACCTGGTTATCAGAAGGGGGAAAGGAGAAGATTAGTTGTGTATCGTCAGCGTAGCAATGATAGGAGAGGCCATGTGAGGATATGACAGAGCCAAGTGACTTGGTGTATAGGGAGAAAAGGAGAGGGCCTAGAACTGAGCCCTGGGGGACACCAGTGGTGAGAGCACGTGGTGCGGAGACAGCTTCTCGCCACGCCACTTGGTAGGAGCGACCGGTCAGGTAGGACGCAATCCAGGAGTGAGCCGCGCCGGAGATGCCCAGCTCGGAGAGGGTGGAGAGGAGGATCTGATGGTTCACAGTATCAAAGGCAGCAGACAGGTCTAGAAGGACAAGAGCAGAGGAGAGAGAGTTAGCTTTAGCAGTGCGGAGAGCCTCCGTGACACAGAGAAGAGCAGTCTCAGTTGAATGACCAGTCCTGAAACCTGACTGGTTTGGATCAAGAAGGTCATTCTGAGAGAGATAGCAAGAGAGTTGGCTAAAGACGGCACGCTCAATAGTTTTGGAAAGAAAAGAAAGAAGGGATACTGGTCTGTAGTTGTTGACATCAGTGGGATCGAGTGTTGGTTTTTTGAGAAGGGGTGCAACTCTCGCTCTCTTGAAGACGGAAGGGACATAGCCAGCGGTCAAGGGTGAGTTGATCAGCGAGGTGAGGTAGGGGAGAAGGTCACCGGAGATGGTCTGGAGAAGAGAGGAGGGGATGGGGTCAAGCGGGCAGGTTGTTGGGCGGCCTGCAGTCACTAGTCGCAAGATTTTATCTGGAGAGAGAAGGGAGAAAGAAGTCAAAGCATAGGGTAGGGCAGTGTGAGCAGGACCAGCAGTGTCATTAGACTTAACAAACGAGGATCGGATGTCGTCAACCTTCTTTTCAAAGTGGTTGACGAAGTCATCCACAGAGAGGGAGGAGGGGGGGGGGGGGGGGGAGGATTCAGCAGTGAGGAGAATGTGGCAAAGAGCTTCCTAGGGTTAGAGGCAGATGCTTGGAATTTAGAGTGGTAGAAAGTGGCCTTAGCAGCAGAAACAGATGAAGAAAATGTAGAGAGGAGGGAGTGAAAAGATGCCAGGTCGGCAGGGAGTTTAGTTTTCTTCCATTTCCGCTCAGCTGCCCGGAGCTCTGTTCTGTGAGCTCGCAATGAGTCATCAAGCCATGGAGCTGGAGGGGAGGACCGAGCCGGCCGGGAGGATAGGGGACACAGGGAGTCAAAGGATGCAGAAAGGGAGGAGAGGTGGGTTGAGGAGGCAGAATCAGGAGATTGGAGGGAGAAGGATTGAGCAGAGGGAAGAGATGATAGGATGGAAGAGGAGAGAGTAGTGGGAGAGAGAGAGCGAAGGTTGCGGCGGCGCGTTACTATCTGTGTAGGGGCAGAGTGAGTAGTGTTGGAGGAGAGCGAGAGAGAAAAGGATACAAAGTAGTGGTCGGAGACATGGAGGGGAGTTGCAGTGAGATTAGTAGAAGAGCAACATCTAGTAAAGATGAAGTCAAGCGTATTGCCTGCCTTGTGAGTAGGGGGGGACGGTGAGAGGGTGAGGTCAAAAGAGGAGAGGAGTGGAAAGAAGGAGGCAGAGAGAAATGAGTCAAATGTAGACGTAGGGAGGTTGAAATCCCCCAAAACTGTGAAGGGTGAGCCATCCTCAGGAAAGGAACTTATCAAGGCGTCAAGCTCATTGATGAACTCTCCAAGGGAACCTGGAGGGCGATAGATGACAAGGATATTAAGCTTAAATGGGCTAGTGACTGTGACAGCATGGAATTCAAATGAGGAGATAGACAGATGGGTTAGGGGAAAAATTGAGAATGACCACTTGGGAGAGATGAGGATTCCTGTGCCACCACCCCTCTGACCAGATGCTCTCGGGGTATGCGAGAACACATGGTCAGACGAGGAGAGAGCAGTAGGAGTAGCAGTGTTTTCAGTGGTAATCCATGTTTCCGTCAGCGCCAGGAAGTCGAGGGACTGGAGGGTAGCATAGGCTGGGATGAAGTCAGCCTTGTTGGCAGCAGAACTGCAGTTCCACAGGCTGCCTGAGACCTGGAACTCCAGGTGTGTGGTGCGTGCAGGGACCACCAGGTTAGAGAGGCAGCAGCCACGCGGTGTGAGGCGTTTGTGTAGCCTGTGCGGAGAGGAGAGAACAGGGATCGGCAGAGGCATAGTTGACAGGCTGTAGCAGATGGCTACAATAATGCAGAGGAGATCGGAATGAAATGAACTAAACATCTGGGAAAGGAGCAGGGCCTCCCTCACCAAAAAAATATAACTCTCCCAACTTCCACCTCAGAAACTATAATTGTTTCACTGAACCACCCGAATAAAACTCTCCCAACTTCCACTTTAGAAATTAGAATTGTTGTAAACTACAGCGGTTCAATGTTTCAAGGAATGGACTCAACTTACTTTATTCAGCTAGCTAACTATGACGCCATAGCTAACTAGCATGCTAGCATCCAATAACACACAGTTTAGCACCAATACTTGGTTACAACAAACTACCAATAGTGTGTTAACACACTAAACAGATAATTTGTGTCCGTGTCTAGTTCTTTCATAACGCAGCAATAATTAAACGTTGGCTAGCTAGCACAAAGATATTGTATTTAGCTACTACAGTACAGCTAGCTGGTAGTGTTGGCTAGCTAGCAATGGCTGCTGTGTTGACTTTGTTTGAAAAACGGCGTCGCTGCGATCGAATGTAGCTGGCTAAAAGGATATTGTATTTAGTAGCTACCGTTGCTAATAGCTACTCGCCAGCTAGTTCAGGAGGTGAGTTAGCTAGCTAGCTTCGTGCTACACCCGGCACCGCCGAATACAAAAGTAACCTACAATAACTACATACAACAACTACCCACAACAGCCCACGATGCCTACCTATAATATAATAATAATATAATATGCCATTTAGCAGACGCTTTTATCCAAAGCGACTTACAGTCATGCGTGCCGGAACAAGTTTCCTCGTTAGTCTTCGCATCCCACAATCTGTTGAGAGATGCTACTACCATTTATGTTACTTGTGTCTGTCCAGAGATTACACAGACGAGACCAAGGCATGGACCTATTTTTACAAAGTTTCTCAGAGTAGGAGTCCTTCCTGTCCATATACTCTTCTTCAAAATTATCTAAAATACAAAAATGATCCTAGATCAGCACTACTAGAGAAGCTTGGCTTAGGTTAGGGGGGGGGGAGGTTTTGTCAACGTTGTTTACCATCAATCTGAGATAGTCAAAACACATCATTTCTAGAGGGGGATGAATTTGAAGCTGTTCTGCTGTGTCATTGTGTATTTAAAGAAGTAAATTCCCCTGCGACTGGCCCCATGCTGGGAAAATGAAGCCATTTATTCGCTCCATCTCTGGCTTGGAGATGCTTTTCATTAGGATTCTGATTTGCATTCGGATGAAAAAAAGATGCTTGTTGCATGCCTATACACAACCCTGCTCCTGCTCCAACTAAAGATATAATTAATTTCTGATAAGGGTTGATGTCTACTTTGTTAGAGCAAATATGACGTGGGTTGGAACAACACTGCATGGACTCCATTACATTGCAACGATTCACAGGGAAAATGTAAGTTAATAGGACTGAGGTTCACACTATTCCTAGGGGGTAAAAATGATATTTACACTACCGGTCAAAAGTTTTAGAACACCTACTCATTCAAGGGTTTTTCTTTATTTTGACTATTTTCTACATTGTGGAATAATAGCGAAGACATCAAAACTATGAAATAATACATATGGAATCATGTAGTAACCAAAAAAGTGTTAAACAAATCAAAATATATTTTATATTTCAGATTCTTTAAATAGCCACCCTTTGCCTTGATGACATCTTTGCACACTCTTGGCATTTTCTCAAGCAGCTTCACCTGGAAAGCTTTTCCAACAGTCTTGAAGGAGTTCCCACATATGCTGAGCACTTCTTGGCTGCTTTTCCTTCACTCTGCCGTCCGACTCATCCCAAATCATCTCAATTTGGTTGAGGTCGGGGGATTGTGGAGGCCAGGTCATCTGATGCAGCACTCCATCACTCTCCTTCTTGGTAAAATAGCCCTTACACAGCCTGGAGGTGTGTTGGGTCATTGTCCTGTTGAAAAACAAATGATAGTCCCACTAACCCCAAACCAGATGGGATGGCGTATTGCTGCAGAAGGCTGTGGTAGCCATGCTGGTAAAGCGTGCCTTGAATTCTAAATGAATCACAGACAGTGTCACCAGCAAAGCACCCCCACACCATAACACCTCCTCCTCCATGCTTTACAGTGGGAAATACACATGCGGAGATCATCCGTTCACCCACACCGCGTCTCACAAAGACACGGCGGTTGGAACCAAAAATCTCAAATTTGGACTCCAGACCAAGGGACACATTTCCACCGGTCTAATGTCCATTGCTCGTGTTTCTTGGCCCAAGCAGGTCTCTTCTTATTATTGGTGTCCTTTATTAGTGGTTTCTTTGCAGCAATTCGACCATGAAGGCCTGATTCACGCAGTCTCCTCTGAACAGTTGATGTTGAGATGTGTCTGTTACTTGAACTCTGTGAAGCATTTATTTGGGCTGCAATTTCTGAGGCTGGTAACTCTAATGAACTTATCCTCTGCAGCAGAGGTAACTCTGGGTCTTCCATTGCTGTGGTGGTCCTCATGAGAGCCAGTTTCATCATTGCGCTTGATGGTTTTTGCGACTGCACTTGAAGAAACGTTCAAAGTTCTTGAAATGTTCCAGATTGACTAACCTTCATGTCTTAAAGTAATGATGGACTGTCCTTTCTCTTTGCTTATTTGAGCTGTTCTTGCCATGATATGGACTTGGTCTTTCCCAAATAGGGCTATCTTCTGTATACCCCCCTCTACCTTGTCACAACACAACTGATTGGCTCAAACGCATTAAGAAGGAAATAAATTCCACAAATTAACTTTTAAGAAGGCACACCTGTTGATTGAAATGAATTCCAGGTGACTACCTCATGAAGCTGGTTGAGAGAATGCCAAGAGTGTGCAAATCTGTCATCAAGGCAAAGCGTGGCTATTTGAAGAATCTCAAATATAAAATATATTTTGATTTGTCTAACACTTTTTTGGTTACTACATGATTCCACATGTGTTATTTCATAGTTTTTATGTCTTCACTATTATTCTACAATGTAGAAAATAGCAAAAATGAAGAAAAACCATTGAATGAGTAGGTGTTCTAAAACTTTTGACCGGTAGTGTATATCTATATATCTATGGTCAAAAATAAAACATATGCCGATGCTTGTTGTTAGAGGAGAGAGGTGGTGGTGGAAAATGAAAACATGGGGCTGAAAACATGTTGTTGAGCAAGTTGAGGTGACTAAACTGCTTGTAGTAACCCTGGATTGTAAACTGTCATGGTCAAAACATATTGATACAACAGTAGCTAGCATGGAGAGAGGTCTGTCCATAATAAAGCGCTGCTCTACCTTCTTAACAGCAGTATCAACAAGGCAGGTCCTACAGGCTCTAGTTTTGTCGCACCTGGACTACTGTTCAGTCGTTTGGTCAGGTGCCACAAAGAGGGACTAACATTAATAATATGCATGTCAATCTCTCCTGGCTCAAAGTGGAGGAGAGATTGACTTCATCACTACTTGTATTTGTGAGAGGAATTGACATGTTGAATGCACCAAGCTGTCTGTTTGAATTACTGCCACACAGCACGGACACCCTGTCATGCCCTGGCTCTGGGGACTCTCTTAAATGTTGAGCGAGGGTGTGTAGTTTCTATGTTGTGTTTTCTATGTTTAGTTTCTAGATCGTTTAGATCTATGTTGGCCAGGGTGGTTCCCAATCAGAGGCAGCTGTAGCTCGTTGTCTCTGATTGGGGACCATACTTAGGTAGCCTGTTGGCACTAGTGGGTTGTGGGATCTTGTTCCGTGTAAGGTATGTTGTTTGTATGCTACCTTGGACTTCACGTTTCATTTGTTGTTTTGTCGTGTGTTTAGTCATTAATAAACATGAATGCATATCACGCTGCGCCTTGGTCCTTCTCGTCCGTAAACGATCGTGACAGAAGATCCCACCAATCCTGGATCAAGCAGCGTGACGAGGAGATAGGATGGACTTGGGAGGAGATGAGCGAGAGTCTGGCAAGAGGGATGGAGGCCATGATCACAGGGGAGAGACAATCCCAAAAAATGTTTAGGGGGGGGGCTCACGCCGTGGACGACGAGGCAGCAGGAGGCCGCGATAGAGCGGTTCCGCTGTTTAGCAGAGGAGGCCACCATATTAGGGGGGTCATTGGTTCAGAGGGAGCAGAAGGAAAGTGTAGAGACACGGCGAGAGGAGCTGGTTAGGCAGCAGAAGGAGCGGGGGTTAATGAAGGAACCCAGTCCCGCTCCTCGCACCAATCAAGTGGTGCGTGTCGCCAGTCCGGTCCGGCCCGTACCTGCTTCCCGCACTAAGCCAGTGGTGTGTGTTCCCAGTACGGTTCGGCCCGTTCCTGCTCCTCGCATCAAGCCAGTGGTGCGCGTCGCCAGCCCCGTCCGGCCTGTTCCTGTCCCTCGCACCAAGTCAGTGGTGCGCGTCGCCAGCCCGGCCCTGCCTGTTCCTGCCCCTCGCACCAAGCCAGTGGTGCGCATCGCCAGCCCGGTCCGACCTGTTCCTGTCCCTCGCACCAAGTCAGTGGTGCGCGTCGCCAGCCCGGCCCGGCCTGTTCCTGCCCCTCGCACCAAGTCAGTGGTGCGCGTCGCCAGCCCGGTCTGACCTGTGCCTGCTCCCCGCACCAAGCCAGGGGTGCGCGTCATCAGCCAGGTTCGGCCCGTTCCTACTCCCCGCACCAAGCCAGTGGTGCGTGTCGTCAGCCCATTCCGGCCCGTTCCTGCTCCCCGCACCAAGCCTTTGGTGCGTGTTTCCAGTCCGGCACGGCCCGTGCCTGTTCCACCGGTGCCTGGTCCGGCACCGGTCAGCTGCTCCACTCCGGAGCCAGAGCAGTCCGCTCCACCGGTGCCTGATCCAGCTCTGGTCAGCGGCTCCACTCAGGATGTATAGTTTCTATGTTGTGTTTTCTATGTTTAGTTTCTAGATCGTTTAGATCTATGTTGGCCAGGGTGGTTCCCAATCAGAGGCAGCTGTAGCTCGTTGTCTCTGATTGGGGACCATACTTAGGTAGCCTGTTGGCACTAGTGGGTTGTTGGATCTTGTTCCGTGTAAGGTATGTGGTTTGTATGCTACCTTGGACTTCACGTTTCGTTTGTTGTTTTGTCGTGTGTTTAGTCGTTAATAAACATGAATGCATATCACGCTGCGCCTTGGTCCTTCTCGTCCGTAAACGATCGTGACACACCCATGCATACCCCACAAGACATGCCACCAGAGGTCTCTTCACAGTCCCCAAGTCCAGAACAGACTATGGAAGGCGGACAGTACTACATGGAGCCATGACTACATGGAACTCTATTCCACATCAGGTAACTGATGCAAACAGTAAAATTAGATTAAAAAACTGATAAAAATACACCTTATGGAACAGCGGGGACTGTGAAGCAACACAAACACAAACATAGGCACAGACACATGCATACGCACACATGATAACATACGCACTATACACACACTTACACATGGATTTTGTGTTGTAGATATGTGGTAGTAGAGTAGTGGCCTGAGGGCACACACTTAATATGTTGTGAAATCTGTTATGAATGTATTGTAATGTAATCTTTAAAAAATTGTATAACTGCCTTAATTGGGCTGGACCACATGAAGAGTACTTACTGCCTTGGTAGCAGATACATAATAAATCCAAATATAAATCCAAATACCTTCTTCATTTATGTCAGAGGGAAAGAGAGAGAGCAGGTCTCTCCTGAGAAAAACCCGAGTTAATTACTGTTCGTTCGCCCATGGAGGAGAGAGCCGTTAGCAGGAATCTGAGAACAGTGTTCTTTATGAGAGAAATTAGAGAGTAAATATGATATGCAGTCTATCAAAGGGTTAGCTACAACAGTTTACTGTACTGTCAGTTACTGTATTGTACTGTAGTGGACTGTAGTGTACTGTAGTGTAGTGCACTGTAGTGTACTGTGGTGTATTATAGTGTGGTGTACTGTCATGTACTGTACTGTAGTTTTCATGTATTATAGTGTAGTGTAGTGTTCTATAGTGTAGTGTACTGTTATATACTGTACTGTACTGTACTGTACTGTACTGTACTGTACTGTACTGTAGTGTAGTGTACTCTAGTGTATGATAGTGTAGTGTATTATAGTGTACTGTACTGTACTGTAGTGTATTATAGTGTAGTGTACTGTCATGTACTGTCATGTAGTGTTGTGTATCATATTGTACTGTCCTGTAGTTTAGTGTATTATAGTGTACTGTACTGTAGTGTATATACTGTAGTGTACTGCAGTGTACTTTATTATGGTTTAGTGTACTGTAGTGTAGTGTAGTGTATTATAGTGTACTGTATTATAGTGTACTGTAATGTACTGTAATGTCTTATAGTGTAGTGTATTATAGTGTAGTGTATTGTACTGTAGTGTACTGTACTGTAGTGCAGTGTATTATAGTTTAATGTACTGTACTGTACTGTACTGTAGTGTAGTGTATTATAGTGTACTGTACTGTACTGTAGTGTAGTGTGCTGTAGTGTAGTGTATTACAGTGTAGTGTAGTGTACAGTAGTGTAGAGTAATGTAATGTAGTGTATTATAGTGTACTGTAGTGTACTGTACTGTAGTGTAGTGTATTGTAGTGTAGTGTATTATCGTGTAGTGTAGTGTACTGTACTGTAGTGTAGTGTTGTGTATTATAGTGTGCTGTAGTGTACTGTAGTGTAGTGTACTGTAGTGTAGTGTAGTGTACTGTAGTGTAGTGTATTATAGTGTAGTGTATTGTACTGTACTGTAGTGTAGTGTACTGTAGTGTATTATAGTGTAGTGTACTGTATTATAGTATAATGCACTGTAGTGTAGTGTACTGCACTGTAGTGTAGTGTATTATAGTGTAGTGTAGTGTATTATAGTGTAGTATAATATAGTGTAGTGTATTATAGTATATTTTACTGTACTGTAGTGTAGTGTATTATAGTGTACTGTACTGTACTGTAGTGTACTGTAGTGTATTATAGTGTACTGTAGTGTAGTGTACTGTAGTGTAGTGTATTATAGTATAGTGTAGTGTACTATAGTGTAGTGTATTATAGTGTAGTTTATTATAGTGTAGTATATTATAGTGTAGTGTAGTGTACTGTACTGTTTTATAGTGTACATTACTGTACTGTAGTGTACTGTAGTGTAGTGTATTATAGTGTAGTTTAGTGTAATGTAGTGTAGTGTATTATAGTTTAGTTTAGTGTACTGTAGTGTAGTGTATTATAGTGTAGTGTACAGTAGTGTAGTGTATTATAGTGTAGTGTGGTGTAGTGTATTGTACTGTACTGTAGTGTACTGTAGTGTAGTGTACTGTAGTGTATTATAGTGTAGTGTACTGTATTATAGTGTAATGTACTGTAGTGTAGTGTACTTTACTGTAGTGTAGTGTATTATAGTGTAGTGTAGTGTATTATATTGTAGTATATTATAGTGTAGTGTATTATATTATACTTTACTGTAGTGTAGTGTAGTATAGTGTAGTGTACTGTACTGTAGTGTAGTGTACTTTAGTGTATTATAGTGTACTGTAGTGTAGTGTACTTTAGTGTATTATAGTGTTCTGTAGTGTAGTGTACTGCACTGTAGTGTTGTGTATTATAGTGTAGTGTACTGTACTGTACTGTAGTGTAGTGTAGTGTAGTGTACTGTAGTGTAGTATATTATAGTGTAGTGTACTGTAGTGTACTGTATTGTAGTGTACTGTAGTG
Organism: Coregonus lavaretus; assembly: GCF_964263955.1. NCBI lineage: Eukaryota > Metazoa > Chordata > Actinopteri > Salmoniformes > Salmonidae > Coregonus > Coregonus lavaretus. The sequence continues at coordinate 37,783 of NW_028163520.1, forward strand.
TATTATAGTGTAGTGTACTGTATTATAGTGTAGTGTATCATAGTGTAGTGTAGTTTATTATAGTGTAGTATATTATAGTGTAGTGTACTGTACTGTACTGTATTATAGTGTACTTTACTGTACTGTAGTGTACTGTCGTGTAGTGTACTGTACTGTAGTTTACTGTAGTGTAGTGTATTATAGTGTAGTTTAGTGTAATGTAGTGTAGTGTATTATAGTGTAGTTTAGTGTACTGTAGTGTAGTGTATTATAATGTAGTTTAGTGTAGTGTAGTGTACTGTCGTGTAATGTAGTGTAGTGTAGTGTAGTGTAGTGTAGTGTAGTGTAGTGCAGTGTAGTCATGTGTATTATAGTGTAGTGTACTGTACTGTACTGTATTATAGTGTACTTTACTGTAGTGTATTATAGTGTAGTTTAGTGTATTATACTGTAGTGTACTGTACTGTAGTTTAGTGTACTGTAGTGTAGTGTATTATTGTGTAGTGTAGTGTAGTGTAGTGTAGTGTATTGTGTATTCTCTGATCAGTCCCCCTCTAAAGGCTTATTGGTTATATATGGTCAGAAGATAGTGTACTGTAGTGTACAAGCACACAGAAAACACACACATACACACACATTACACACATTACTCTATCACATAATATTTTCCATAATAACTATATTTTCTATAATAATTGAGAGGGAGTTTTATTGTTTGTGTGTGTGTATATCCGTGTGTGTGTGGGAGAATGTACATAAACAGAAAATCAAAGTATGTGATGTCCTCGCGCACAGCTTTTAGCGTTAACGTAGCCAACTGCTCAAATAGATCGAAGTGACAATTTCTAAGTAGTTTCCTGGCAATTGAGGCAGCAGGTCCTTTTTATCTGCTCTGAAAACTGGGGCTGCACATTGATTTGAGCTCCTCATGCGATCTCAAATGCTTTTAGATTCCCTGATCTCCCTCTCGCTCTCTCTCCCGCTCTCTTTTTCACCCCCTCTTTCTTTCCGACTCCGTCAACTCTTTCATTCCCAATGATGGAATTCTGGCATTTAGCAGAACAGCGTCTTCCCCAAAAGAAAGATTCATTCATTCAGTTTTCAAATGATACAATGATTATGTGTGAACCAACTGTAGACCTTTTGATTTGAGCTCCTGGGTGTTAAGGCAGCGCTAGTGTCAAATGCACGCTCTTCGGCAATTTCGACTTGTAAAAGCCAGTGCTCTGCTATTTTCCATCAATGGAGTCAGGGTATATAATTTACCTGTCTTACATCAGCTTGCTTGCTCCGAGGTGGGAGGGGTGGACATATTTTAGGTGTGTCCAAAAGCTGGTCTGAGCGGTAACGGAATTGGATATGGAATCGATTTTGCCAGCGGTGGCACACACTAGCCTAATCAGCAGCCTGTAACGTAATGTTTTATTCAAATGTCACAAGCAGCAAAACGGTCAAGACATTCCAGTTTTGTCATTATTTTTACCCTTCTGTAAAAATGTTTGGAATCATTAAGCCTACAGTACCAGTCAAAAAGTATGGACACAACTACTCATTCCAGGGTTTTTCTTTATTTTTACTATTTTCTACATTGTAGAATAATAGTGAAGACATCAAAACTATGAAATAACACATATGGAATCATGTAGTAACCAAAAAAGTATTTTATATTTGAGATTATTCAAAGTAGCCACCCTTTGCCTTGATGACAGCTTTGCGCACTCTTGGCATTCTCTCAACCAGCTTCATGAGGTAGTCACTTGGAATGCATTTCAATTAACAGGTGTGCCTTCTTAAAAGTTAATTTTTGGAATTTCTTTCCTTCTTAATGCATTTGAGTCAATCAGTTGTGTTGTGACAAGGTAGGGGTGGTATACAGAAGATAGCCCTATTTGGTAAAATACAAGTCCATATTATGGCAAGAACAGTTCAAATAAGCAAAGAGAAACAACAGTCCATCATTACTTTAAGACATGAAGGTCAGTCAATCCGGAACATTTCAAGAAAGTTTCTTCAAGTGCAGTCGCAAAAATCATCAAGCGCAATTATGAAACTGGCTCTCATGAGGACCGCCACAGGAAAGGAAGACCCAGAGTTACCTCTGTTGCAGAAGAAAAGTTAATTTGAGTTACAAGCCTCAGAAATTGCAGCCCAAATAAATGCTTCACAGAGTTCAAGTAACAGACACATCTCAACATCAACTGTTCAGAGGAGACTGCGTGAATCAGGCCTTCATGGTCGAATTGCTGCAAAGAAACCACTACTAAAGGACACCAATAAGAAGAAGATACTTGTTTGGGCCAAGAAACACCAGCAATGGACATTAGACCGGTGGAAAGCTGTCCTTTGGTCTGATGAGTCCAAATTTGAGATTTTTGGTTCCAACCGCCGTGTCTTTGTGAGACGCAGAGTAGGTGAATGGATGATCTCCGCATGTGTGGATCCCACCATGAAGCATGGAGGAAGAGGTGTGATGGTGTGGGGGTGCTTTGCTGGTGACACTGTCTGTGATTTATTTAGAATTCAAGGCACAGTTAACCAGCATGGCTACCACAGCATTCTGCAGCGATACGCCATCCCATCTGGTTTGCGCTTAGTGGGAATATCATTTGTTTTTCAACATGACCCAACACACCTCCAGGCTGTGTAAGGGCTATTTTACCAAGAAGGAGAGTGATGGAGTGCTGCATCAGATGACCTGGCCTCCACAATCCTCTGACCTCAATCCAATTGAGATGGTTTGGGATGAGTTGGAGCGCAGAGTGAAGGAAAACAGCCAACAAGTGCTCAGCATATGTGGGAACTTCAAGACTGTTGGAAAAGCATTCCAGGTGAAGCTGGTTGGAGAATGCCAAGAGTGTGCAAAGCTGTCATCAAGGCAAAGGGTGGCTACTTTGAAGAATCTCACATCTCAAATATAAAATATATATAAAATACACTTTTTTGATTACTTCATGATTCCATATATGTTATTTCATAGTTTTGATGTCTTCACTATTATGTCAGTGACTGTAGGAACATCAAGTTATTACAATAGACTGCTTATTGTTTTTCATTTAATCTTCCACTTTCATCTGTTGGACCTACCTGGCAAATCGCTGTCCTTGGTGCTGGATCCTCTTGTAGTCTAGGCAATTTGATTGTTCGTTTGTTTACCTTTCACGTTGCAAAATCACTAACAGGCCATATCAGGCGATGGTAGGCTAATCTTAATTAAAACGATTGGGAAATGTCCAATTGTCCATGGTTCGAACATGTATTTATTTACTTTATTTAACTAGGCAAGTCAGTTAAGAACAAATTCTTATTTACAATGATGGCCTACACCGGCCAAACCCGGACAACGCTGTGCCAATTGTGCGCCGCCCTATGGGACTCCCAATCACGTCCGGTTGTGATACAGCCTGGAATCGAACCAGGGGGTCTGTAGTGACGCCTCAAGCGCTGAGATGCAGTGCGTTAGACCGCTGAGATGCAGTGCCTTAGACCGCTGCGCCACTCAGGAGCCCAGTTGGTGCAGTGCATTTCTTCGAAATTGTCATTAAGGGGGATTGTGTGTAAATTGATGAGGGGAAAAAACTATTTTATCAATTTTAAAATAAGACTGTAACATAACAAAATGTGGAAAAGGTCAAGGGGTCTGAATACTTTTCGAATGCACTGTATAGGCATCTCATTCACATCGGAATGGTGTCAACACTATAAAAGTCCGGTGAAAAAACCTAGTATTGCACACATGCAGAAGTCCTGATAGGCACATGGAGAAGGAGAGAGAGAAGAACAGAGAGAAGGACAGAACCCCTCCAGGTTAATTGCAAATGATTTTTTTTTTTTGTAATGAATTAACTAAGTATTGATTTACAAATGGATTGCATCAACCCCTGACTTCAGCATTCACGAGGATATGTTTAGCTATGCGGCAGGTTTTGCTTTTTTCTTCTCAAACCTTTAACATCAAACTAAGGTTTAGAAAACACAAGAAAAAGAAAGTAGATTCACTAGGTTTCACTGACATTGCTTTTCAGTGCATGTTTTCTTATGGAACACTATTCTAAATGTTCTATCAGGAAATCAATCACATGGCGGGTTCTCATCTCCATAATAAAAGCATGCCTTTTAGGAGTCACAGCTCTCACAATGTATTGTGAATGACAACCATGCTTTCGAGGCATCCATTTGCAACAACTTCTTTACAAAATCTTCATATGACCAAGACGCAATGACGGGTTCTGTGAGAGACGGGTTAGTTCCTGAATGGACTTCATCACATTGTTTGTTCTGAGAAGAATGTGTCTGATGCACCTCAGAACCAATCATGGCTATTTCAGACAACACTGTATGTCTCCCTACTGTGCTACAGTCCAATCCCCAGAGCCCATATCAGTGATTCTCCCATTCAACACCCACCGTGATCCTTCAGTCTTCAGCTTCAGAATGACAAGACGTGCTGATTCTAACCGCCAGGATTAAAACATATTGTTTAAACCCGTTGTGCATTCAGCGCCTTTTCACTGCTAATTTCCTTGCCGTTTCATAGAACGCGCTACTGTGTTTCAATGTATTGCACAGGCACCATATTCCTGTTGTGTGTGAGAAAAACAGAGGGGTACAGATCCATGCAGGCGTTTTGACAGATGTGTTCAGGCCCTGGGAAAGACGTCATTGGAAGAGCTTTTGGACTAAAAGATGACTGTATGTGTATGATTCCATTTAGAGCAAAATCACAACAAAAAAACAGTGATTGTTTTCCAAAATGCATTCTTGTGTTCTATCTAGAGCGTATAACGAGTTCGGAAGTCAACTGTCATTATTCAAGTTAGATTCCAAAAATAAGAACACGAAAAGGTGAGTATAGTATGTAAGTTTACCGGAAGTTCTATTAGCGTACTTGGGAGGCCTGGAAAAATAAAGCACGCATGGGAGCATACTTTTCCGTTCCCTTTGCCGGAAAGGCTATCCCATAACACCTTGCAACACAGCGAAAATTATCCAGACTTCTGAATTAATGGCGGACTGAAGTCCACGCTTGCGAGAAAATGTTCCAGAGGAATAAGGAATAACTTTGTAAAATGCAAGTATCATGTTTATTTATTCACCAAATTATGTTAAAATGTTCAACAAACTACTTTCATTTTCCCTCATGTACTGAGCTGTTGAATGTTAATCTCCTTGATGTCCCTCACTTTGGGATGCTAAAATATTTTAATACTGAGCCATTTACTTTATGTTCATATTATATTTTATTTCTTATTGTCGAGAAGGAACCTGCAAGTGAGCATTTAGTTGGACCATGTGTATCCTGTACAAAACGACTAATACAACTTGAAACTTTTGTACAATGGACTGTTTTCCAAGGATTCATGCACAGTGTAGTGTATTATAGTGTAGTGTAGTGTATTATAGTGTAGTATAATATAGTGTAGTGTATTATAGTGTACTTTACTGTACTGTAGTGTAGTGTATTATAGTGTACTGTACTGTAGTGTACTGTAGTGTATTATAGTGTACTGTAGTGCAGTGTACTGCACTGTAGTGTTTTGTATTATAGTGTAGTGTACTGTAGTGTAGTGTACTGTAGTGTAGTGTATTATAGTATAGTGTAGTGTACTATAGTGTAGTGTATTATAGTGTAGTTTATTATAGTGTAGTATATTATAGTGTAGTGTAGTGTACTGTACTGTTTTATAGTGTACATTACTGTACTGTAGTGTACTGTAGTGTAGTGTATTATAGTGTAGTTTAGTGTAATGTAGTGTAGTGTATTATAGTGTAGTTTAGTGTACTGTAGTGTAGTGTATTATAGTGTAGTGTACAGTAGTGTAGTGTATTATAGTGTAGTGTGGTGTAGTGTATTGTACTGTAGTGTACTGTAGTGTAGTGTACTGTAGTGTATTATAGTGTAGTGTACTGTATTATAGTGTAATGTACTGTAGTGTAGTGTACTGCACTGTAGTGTAGTGTATTATAGTGTAGTGTAGTGTATTATATTGTAGTATATTACAGTGTAGTGTATTATAGTGTACTTTACTGTACTGTAGTGTAGTATAGTGTAGTGTACTGTAGTGTAGTGTACTTTAGTGTATTATAGTGTAGTGTAGTGTAGTGTACTGCACTGTAGTGTTGTGTATTATAGTGTAGTGTACTGTACTGTACTGTAGTGTAGTGTAGTGTAGTGTACTGTAGTGTAGTATATTATAGTGTAGTGTACTGTACTGTAGTGTAGTGTATTATAGTGTACTGTACTGTACTGTAGTGTACTGTAGTGTAGTGTATTATAGTGTAGTGTATTGTACTGTACTGTAGTGTAGTGTACTGTAGTGTATTATAGTGTAGTGTACTGTATTATAGTATAACGCACTGTAGTGTAGTGTACTGCACTGTAGTGTAGTGTATTATAGTGTAGTGTAGTGTATTATAGTGTAGTATAATATAGTGTAGTGTATTATAGTGTACTTTACTGTACTGTAGTGTAGTGTATTATAGTGTACTGTACTGTAGTGTACTGTAGTGTATTATAGTGTACTGTAGTGCAGTGTACTGCACTGTAGTGTTGTGTATTATAGTGTAGTTTACTGTAGTGTAGTGTACTGTAGTGTAGTGTATTATAGTATAGTGTAGTGTACTATAGTGTAGTGTATTATAGTGTAGTTTATTATAGTGTAGTATATTATAGTGTAGTGTACTGTACTGTACTGTTTTATAGTGTACATTACTGTACTGTAGTGTAGTGTATTATAGTGTAGTTTAGTGCAATGTAGTGTAGTGTATTATAGTGTAGTTTAGTGTACTGTAGTGTAGTGTATTATAGTGTAAAATGTGGCAAAATGTGGCAAAGGAATTAACTTTATATCCTGAATTCAAAGTGTTATGTTTGGAGCAAATCCAATATAACACATTACTGAGTACCACTCTGTCACGGAATCTGCCGAGGCTGCTCCTCCTCCTTGCTCGGGCAGGTTTCGGCGGTCGTCGTCCCCGGAGTACTAGCTACCACCGTTGCATGTTTCTATGTTCGTTTGCTTTTGTCTGATTGTTGTACACCTGTGGTTAGTTAGCGTTGATTATGTGTCCTATAAGTTCTCGTTTTGTTAGTCATGTGTTGTGTGTTATTGAGCTTCCTGTCTTCGTGTCTGTTTTGGTTTTCCCTCCTTGTGTTGTAGGAGAGGTTTTCGCACTTGTTGTGCGCGTTAGTATTTTTCCTGTTCGTTTACGCCTGTGTGCGTATCGCTCGTCTCCGGGCACTTTTGCTCGTATTGATCTACTAAAGACTGTTTAACGAAGCTTCTGTGTCCTGCGCCTGATTCCGCACCTTCCACCTACAGCACACCTGACACACTCTCCATAGTTTCAAGCATAGTGGTGGCTGCATCATGTTATGGGTATTCTTGTAATCGTTAAGGACTGGAGAGTTTTTCAGGATAAAAAAATAAAGGGAATGGAGCTAAGCACAGGCAACATCCTAGAGGAAAACCTGGTTCAGTCTGCTTACCACCAGACACTGGGAGATGAATTCACCTTTCAGTAGGACAATAACCTAAAATGCGAGGCCAAATCTACGCTGGAGTTGATTACCAAGAAGATAGTGAATTTACCTGAGTGGCCGAGTTACAGTTTTGACTTAAATCTGCTTGAAAATCTATGGCAAGACCTGAAAATTGTTGTCTAGCAATGATCAACAACCAATTTAACAGAACTTGAAGAATTTTGAAAATAATAATTGGCAAATGTTGCACAATCCAGGTGTGTAAAGCTCTTAGAGACTTACCCAGAAAGAATTACAGCTGTAATCGCTGCCAAAGGTGATTCTAACATGTATTAACTCAGAAAGTTGAATACTTATCTAATCAAAAGATATTCTTGTTTTTTTTATAACTTTATTTTGAATTGTTACAAATGTTAGAATTTTTGTAGATTGTGTAGATCGTTGACAAAAAAATGCAATTAAATCCATTTTAATCACACTTTCTAACACAACAAAATATGGAAAAAAAATCAAAGGGTGTGAACACTTTCTGAAGGCACTGTATATTGTCACTGTGCAGCCCGACTATGTTTGAGGCTTGATAACATGATCACAAAGACCGATATAACAGTCACACCACAACACAACCCAAGACAGTGTAACAACAATAACACACACAGCAGACGGAGTATTGACTGCAACCAATGATTTTCACAGCCAGTGGCCCAGCGTGAGGTAAAGTATACTGAACAGAACTTTTTGTCAAGTCTGAATCTGTTAACGTTTTTTTTTTTTTTTTTTTGTCATTTAGCAGACCCTCTTATCCAGAGCGACTTACAGTTAGTGAGTGCATAATTTTTTTTCAAACTGGCCCCCCCGTAGGAATCGAACCCACAACCCTGGCGTTGCAAGCGCCATGCTCTACCAACTGAGCTACAGAGGAGGCCGTTAACAAGTTTAAATGGGACATAGAGGAGATCTGTTAACTAGTATAAATGGGACATAGAGGAGATCTGTTAACTAAAATAAATGGGACATAGAGGAGATCTGTTAACTAGTATAAATGGTCCATAGAGGAGATCTGTTAACTAGTATAAATGGGACATAGAGGAGGCCAGATGGTTGCAGTGCTGGACATAAGTCCTCAAAGGGGGGGGGGGGGGGACGGACGGACGGCCAGACAGACAGACAGACAGACAGACAGACAGACAGACAGACAGACAGACAGACAGGACAGACAGACAGACAGAAAGACAGACAGAAAGAAAGAAAGAAAGAAAGAAAGAAAGAAAGAAAGAAAGAAAGAAAGAAAGAAAGAAAGAAAGAAAGAAAGAAAGAAAGAAAGAAAGAAAGAAAGAAAGAAAGAAAGAAAGAAAGAAAGAAAGAAAGAAAGAAAGAAAGAAAGAAAGAATATGGTTGCAGTGCTGTTACCTGCAGGACAGAATCTCCAGCATGGAGGTACTGCAGGCCAGACTGAGCTGAGTCGATCCCCCAGTGGTCAGGAAGGCAGGGCTTTCAACCAGCGCAATGTCTCCTCTGGTAAAATCCACCAAATACTAATGTTGTTTTGTAGGATCCTCCCCTGATCCTTTCTACCACAAACCATAGCTAAACCCCCCCCCCATTTATTCTATACCAGACCCATGCTTTCACCACACCAATGCATGGCAAATCAGTTGTAACAACCAAATCAGTTCATGTTTGGCGTATTCATATTGGAAGGCTGATCCTGTGAATCTCTAATGTGTCGCTGCTAAAGGCTGTGTCCCAAATGGAACCCTATTAGTCCTGGTCAAAGCTAGTGCACTACATAGGAAATAGGGTGCCATTTGTGACGCCTCTATAGACATGGTGGCTGGAGACTTTCAGCTCAAAGAGACTTTTGTCAAAGAAAGACTGTTGTCAAAGAGAGTGTTGTCAGAGCCAATATGACACACTTTACCAGGCTAATCCAGCATGAGCATTATGGATTACACTATCAACATCTCTCTCTCTCTCTCTCTCTCTCTCTCTCTCTCTCTCTCTCTCTCTCTCTCTCCTCTCTCTCTCTCTCTCTCTCTCTCTCTCTCTCTCTCTCTCTCTCTCTCTCTCTCTCTCTCTCTCTCTCTCTCTCTCTCTCTCTGCTTGCAGATCACGAAACACCTGCTATGTTCCAGACAGCTGTGTAGGAATCAGGCCAGAGGAGGAGATAGAGGAGATGGGATGAGAATCTGCTGCTTCTCATCCAACATTACCAGAGGGAGAAAATACACATTCGTAGGGGCAATTAGGTCTATGGCTATGGAGTCTGTAATAGTAGATAGGGTCTAGATCTATGGTAATAGTAGATAGGGTCTAGACCTATGGTAATAGTAGATAGGGTCTAGATCTATGGTAATAGTAGATAGGGTCTAGACCTATGGTAATAGGAGATAGGGTCTAGATCTATGGTAATAGTAGATAGGGTCTAGATCTATGGTAATAGTAGATAGGGTCTAGATCTATGGTAATAGTAGATAGGGTCTAGATCTATGGTAATAGTAGATAGGGTCTAGATCTATGGTAATAGTAGATAGGGTCTAGATCTATGGTAATAGTAGATGGGGTCTAGATCTATGGTAATAGGAGATAGGGTCTAGATCTATGGTAATAGTAGATAGGGTCTAGATCTATGGTAATAGTAGATAGGGTCTAGATCTATGGTAATAGTAGATAGGGTCTAGATCTATGGTAATAGTAGATAGGGTCTAGACCTATGGTAATAGTAGATAGGGTCTAGATCTATGGTAATAGTAGATAGGGTCTAGATCTATGGTAATAGTAGATAGGGTCTAGATCTATGGTAATAGGAGATAGGGTCTAGATCTATGGTAATAGTAGATAGGGTCTAGATCTATGGTAATAGTAGATAGGGTCTAGACCTATGGTAATAGTAGATAGGGTCTAGACCTATGGTAATAGGAGATAGGGTCTAGATCTATGGTAATAGTAGATAGGGTCTAGATCTATGGTAATAGTAGATAGGGTCTAGATCTATGGTAATAGTAGATAGGGTCTAGATCTATGGTAATAGTAGATAGGGTCTAGATCTATGGTAATAGGAGATAGGGTCTAGATCTATGGTAATAGTAGATAGGGTCTAGATCTATGGTAATAGTAGATAGGGTCTAGATCTATGGTAATAGTAGATAGGGTCTAGATCTATGGTAATAGTAGATAGGGTCTAGACCTATGGTAATAGTAGATAGGGTCTAGATCAATGGTAATAGTAGATAGGGTCTAGACCTATGGTAATAGTAGATAGGGTCTAGATCTATGGTAATAGTAGATAGGGACTAGATCTATGGTAATAGTAGATAGGGTCTAGATCTATGGTAATAGGAGATAGGGTCTAGATCTATGGTAATAGTAGATAGGGTCTAGATCTATGGTAATAGTAGATAGGGTCTAGATCTATGGTAATAGGAGATAGGGTCTAGATCTATGGTAATAGTAGATAGGGTCTAGATCTATGGTAATAGGAGATAGGGTCTAGATCTATGGTAATAGTAGATAGGGTCTAGATCTATGGTAATAGGAGATAGGGTCTAGATCTATGGTAATAGTAGATAGGGTCTAGATCTATGGTAATAGGAGATAGGGTCTAGATCTATGGTAATAGTAGATAGGGTCTAGATCTATGGTAATAGTTGATAGGGTCTAGATCTATGGTAATAGTAGATAGGGTCTAGATCTATGGTAATAGTAGATAGGGTCTAGATATATGGTAATAGTAGATAGGGTCTAGATCTATGGTAATAGTAGATAGGGTCTAGATCTATGGTAATAGTAGATAGGGTCTAGATCTATGGTAATATGAGATAGGGTCTAGATCTATGGTAATAGTAGATAGGGTCTAGATCTATGGTAATAGTAGATAGGGTCTAGATCTATGGTAATAGGAGATAGGGTCTAGATCTATGGTAATAGTAGATAGGGTCTAGATCTATGGTAATAGTAGATAGGGTCTAGATCTATGGTAATAGGAGATAGGGTCTAGATCTATGGTAATAGTAGATAGGGTCTAGATCTATGGTAATAGTAGATAGGGTCTAGATCTATGGTAATAGTAGATAGGGTCTAGATCTATGGTAATAGTAGATAGGGTCTAGATCTATGGTAATAGTAGATAGGGTCTAGATCTATGGTAATAGTAGATAGGGTCTAGATCTATGGTAATAGGAGATAGGGTCTAGATCTATGGTAATAGTAGATAGGGTCTAGATCTATGGTAATAGTAGATAGGGTCTAGATCTATGGTAATAGTAGATAGGGTCTAGATCTATGGTAATAGTAGATAGGGTCTAGATCTATGGTAATAGTAGATAGGGTCTAGATCTATGGTAATAGTAGATAGGGTCTAGATCTATGGTAATAGTAGATAGGGTCTAGATCTATGGTAATAGTAGATAGGGTCTAGATCTATGGTAATAGTAGATAGGGTCTAGATCTATGGTAATAGGAGATAGGGTCTAGATCTATGGTAATAGTAGATAGGGTCTAGATCTATGGTAATAGGAGATAGGGTCTAGATCTATGGTAATAGTAGATAGGGTCTAGATCTATGGTAATAGGAGATAGGGTCTAGATCTATGGTAATAGTAGATAGGGTCTAGATCTATGGTAATAGTAGATAGGGTCTAGATCTATGGTAATAGTAGATAGGGTCTAGATCTATGGTAATAGTAGATAGGGTCTAGATCTATGGTAATAGTAGATAGGGTCTAGATATGGTTGTATGTTTGTGTACCTACAGAAAGACGGAAATCCAGCGTTGTTGACATGTCTCACCTCTTGTTCTTTTACTAGTTTTCCCACTTTTCCACAGATGTTGATGATCAGGCTTTGGACAGGCTTTTTTACACTGAGGTTTTACACTGTGTTTCTGCTCTGCTACAGTTTATGGTCTGTAGTCTAGTGCTAGATACAGTACTACACCTCTATCTGTGTCGGCTTGTGCTGGGTAATAATAGGTATTTGTTCTTCGCTCCACTGCTGCTGAGCTAAACAAACAACAACATGAAGAGCTATCTATCCAAAATGGAGATGTATGGATAAACCACTTCTCCAACCTTTTCGGACGCATAACAACGAACCTACAGCAAAAACATATACATGATAATTTACAAAACTTAGAATCAGCTATTAAAGACTACCAGAACCCACTGGATTCTCCAATTACATTGGATGAGCTACAGGACAAAATACAAACCCTCCAACCCAAAAAGTCATGTGGTGTTGATGGTATACTAAACAAAATGATAAAATATACAGAACAGAAATTGAAATTGGCTATTCTTAAACTCTTCAACATTATCATAATCTCTGGCATCTTCAACAATATTTGGAACCAAGGTCTGATCACCCCAATCCACAAAAGTGGAGACAAATTTGAGCCCAATAATTACCGTGGAACCAGCCAGCTAGCGAGCCAGCCAGCAATCTCTGAGAAATCCCCTGCAGTATCATCAACAGCAGACTCCAACATTTCCTCAGTGAAAACAATGTCCTGAGCAAATGTCAAATTGGCTTTCTACCAAAATACTGTATGACAGACCACGTATACACCCTGCACACCCTAATTGACAAACAAACAAACCAAAACAAAAGCAAAGTCTTCTCATGCTTTATTGATTTCAAAAAAGCTTTTGACTCAATTTGGCACCAGGGTCTGCTATACAAATTGATGGAAAGCTGTGTTGGGGGAAAAACATACAACATTATAAAATCCATGTACACAAACAACAAGTGTGCAATCAAAATTCAATGAACACACCGATTTATTTCCTCAGGGCCGTGGGGTGAGACAGGGATGCAGCTTGAGATCCACCCTCTTCAACATAAAGTGTATCAATAAATTGGCGAGGGAACTAGAACAGTCTGCAGCACCCGGCCTCACCCTACTAGACTCTGAAGTCAAATGTTCACTGTATGCAGATGATCTGGTGCTTCTGTCCCCAACCAAGGAGGGCCTGCCTACAGCAGCACCTACATCTTCTGCACAGATTATGTCAGATTTGGGCTTTGACAGTCAATCTTATTAAGACCAAAAAAAAAGTCCAGTAGCCAAGACAACAAATGTGACCGACCGGCTCAAATCGTCTTATGTAGCAACATTTGAAATGGTGTTTTTTACAATGGATAAAAGTATAGACTCAGAGCTACAAAATGGTATATCATACACTGCATTTTTGAGGAACAATGGGAAAGTAATTCTGCTTTGAATGTTGATAAACTTGTAAACTCACTTTTGAGAAAATAGACAATGTTTTGGTACCTAGTGAAGCTCTCTTCTTTGTCTACACCCATTCAGCATTGTTCACACCCTCTTAAGCTTTAGCCGCACCATCCCGTTTCGCAATCTGAGCATTCAGAGCGCACACTTGACACTGGCCTATGATTTGTTTACCTCTGGATAACATGAAAACAGCCTAACCAGCTCTGTTGGCAACAATTTCATTATGCTTTTTTGCCAACGTTTACTGACACCGGCCATTTTCAACGGGTGTAAATTCATCAGTTATTCTGCGCTCTGGCATACCAGACTGAATTGACGAACGCACCCGAAATGGTTACTTGCATAGTGGAGTCTTTTGTTAAGACATGTAACTAACTAGCTAGGTATTTTTTTTTTACCTAGCTAGGAAAACAACATGTAAGATCATACACATCACGTAACGTTAGCTAGCGAGCCAGCCAGCTAACGTTAGCTAGTTATACAACAGTGAACATAGTGCCAAATCATGTGGTTACTACCCTGCATGAATCTGCTGGGATCTAACCAACCAGGTTCAATGTTAGCTAGTTAATATTAGGCTCTAACTAGCCAAGCAAACGGCTCTGAGATACGAATAATAACATAATACACGTAACGTTAGCTAGGGAGCCAGCCAGCTAATGTTAGCTAGCTAGCTAACAGTACACTTTAGCTTGAAATGAAACCACTTTCTGTCAAAATTAGAAACGTGTAATATCTGAAAATGTAGCTAACAGACTATCTTACCCGTATACATCATGCATGATGGACGTGTCTCCCTGTCACGGATGCCATGCCATGGTTGCCCTTAGTTTGAAGATGTAATCCGGAGACAGGTGTTTTCTCCATCTCTTTAGCTATCATACTCTAATTCCACTGATTTGAAAACTCGATCCTCCAGAAAGTGGAGAGCAACACATATGCTGCTCCACTACACGATACATAAAAAAAAGCAGCGTTCAACAAACACAGACTGACCAGCTCAAATAGACAGAAGCCTTCTATATGGCAGACCAATCCAAACTCCTCTCTCGGCATGTCCAGCCCACTCATTATCTCAGCCAATCATGGCTAGTGGGAAGGTTGCTGTTTTTTTTCTGTGGTTTAACCAACTAGGCTCGTAATTTAACAATTGTATTCGTATTTATAGATGGCATAAAAGTTTGTTATTAAAGGCACATGAAAGTTCACATGTTCCAAAGGCATTTCTGCCCAAAAAACGTATTTTGATTTTTTTTTTAAAGTTTACGTTCAAATGGCTCTCCTGTAAAGTAGTGACCCGGGACATACGCCTAGTTTCCTGAAACGAGTCACAAATACAAATTCTATCTAGACACCGTTGCCATAGAGCACACAAGGAATTATACCTACCTAAACATCAACACCACAAGTACATTCCTCAAGGCTGTGAATGATCTAAGAGACAAGGCAAGAAGGGCAAGGGGAACATCAAACTTGACATCCCAAATAGGATCTAGCAAAAAATAATTCAATCAGTAATATAAACCATTGCCCTCTATGGTTATGAGGTCTGGGGTCCACTCACCAAACAATAATTCACTAAATGGGGACAATTACCCAATTGAGACTCTGCCTGCAGAACTCTGCAAAAAATATACTTTGTGTACAACGCAAAACCCCAAACAATGCATGCAGGGGAGAATTAGGACTCTACCCGCTAGTTATCAAAATCCAGAAAAGAGCTGTTAAATTCTACAACCACCTAAAAGGAAGTGACGCCTACACATTCCACGACAAAGCCCTCACCTACAGAGAGATTAAACTAGAGAAGAGTCCCCTCAGCCAGCTGATTTCTGGGGTTCTGTTGACAAACACAAACAGACCCCACAGAGCCCCAGGACAGCAACACAATTAGACCCAACCAAATTATGAGAAAGCAAAAAGATAACTACTCGACAAACTGGAAAGAATCAACCAAAAAACAGAGCAAATTGGAATACTATCTGGCCCTAAAAAGAGAGTACACAGTGGCAGAATACCTGACCACTGTGACTGATCCAATATTAAGAAGATCCTTGACTATGTACAGACTCAGTGAGTATAACCTTGCTATTGAGAGAGGCCGCCATAGTCAGACCTGGCTCTCAGATCACACAGACTCACAAAGAATTTGAAAACACATTAAACATTGATCAACTCCCAAAGCTGTTAGGCGAAATAAAGCAATGTGAATTCACAGCAGCAAGATTTGTGGGCCCATTGCCATGAGAAATAGGGCAACCAGTGGAGCACAAACAACATTGTAAATACAACCAATATTCATCTGTTTATTTATCTTCCCCTACTATTTGTACTACAACTATTTGCACGTTGCTAAAACACTGTACATAGCTGATAATATAACACTGGAAATGTCTTTATCTTTTTGAAGCCTTTGTGAGTACAATATTTACTGTTCATTTCTAATGGTTTTTTGTTGATTTTGTTTTGTGTCTTCTCACTTTTGTTTATTGTTTATTTCATTTGCTTTGGCCATGTGAACATGTTTCCCATGCCAATAAAGCCCATGAAATTGAATAGAGAGAGAGAGAGAGAGAGACAGATACAGAGAGAGAGAGAGAGAAGAGAGAAAGAGAGAGAAAGAGACAGAGAGATAAATAGAGAGCGTGAAGAGGAGTGGAGTGAGGGGAGAAGGGAGTGATTGTCATTCTGGAGGGCTCTACCGCTCTGCAGGCGTGAGTGCTGGGTAATGATGACAGGGGAACGGGGCTGTGCTGACAGAGAGGAGAACAGGTTTTGGCTGAGCGGATTGGTTCCTGAGCCAACGCCTAATTCACAGATCCCTCCGTTAGGCCACATTATCTCTGCCTGTATGAACTAATGTGCCGAGATACCCCCTAAACATTTTCTCCGGGATGGGATGAGAATCATGGGATGTAAAGGAGAGGCATTAGCTAGATGCCTGTCGGTGTTCGGGGCAATAATGCCCAACTCCCTCCCCCCTCCTCCTGCTTTGTAGTCAATGGCATCCATTTGCAGGTCATAATGCATAAAGTGCATGTTGGAACGCCTCGGAATAGCTCAACAGGTTTCTAGCTGAACAGGTTTTCTTGTATTTGCATACAAGAAACCTCCAGGAGAGAGGAGAGCCAATATTCAGGCGCTGTAAAGATTTACGTTTCATGTGAAATATTTTCCAAAGGCCGGAGCCTTAAATCTCAGGCGCCGGCACTAGCAAGTGAGTTGTGAACATACCCATAGGCTAAATGCTAATGATAAGAATACAGGGTGAGATGAGGCATCTGTAATACAGTCATTGGATTAGGCTATCAATCACCCAGCATCTCCGGGGACAACGGTGAGGAGGAGACCAAACGGTGACAAGAGAAATTAGGAACAGAACATGACTGGAATAATTTTTCTCCTCCTCCAATTTCTCTTTCTCTCTCTCTCGCACACTTTCTCTCTTTATCTCTTTCATTCCCCCCCCCCACTCATTCCAAATAATCCCTGTGAAATGCTCTGTGGTTATGCCTAAGAATACCTCACGTCCTGATAGCTAACCCTTGGAGGGGCCTGGTTCACTTCTCAATTGCCTAGAAATGTCTCTCCTCACCTCTCTTTGCGTACAATCCCTCATCTGGACTAACTTGGAAATACTTGGCAAGTGAAAACAATATGGTGGAAGGAAGCTCATCATCAGGTTGGCTTTCACCTGGTCAGTTCTTTATCAGGCTGGCTTTCACCTGGTCAGTTCTTTATCAGGCTGGCTTTCACCTGGTCAGTTCTTTATCAGGCTGGCTTTCACCTGGTCAGTTCTTTATCAGGCTTGCTTTCACCTGGTCATTCCTTTATCAGGCTGGCTTTCACCTGGTCAGTTCTTTATCAGGCTGGCTTTCACCTGGTCATTCCTTTATCAGGTTGGCTTTCACCTTGTCATTCCTTTATCAGGTTGGCTTTCACCTGGCCACTTCTTTATCAGCTTGGCTTTCACCTGATCAGTTCTATATCAGGCTGGCTTTCACCTGGTCACTTCTTTATCAAGCAGGCTTTCACCTAACTTTTTCATTCTGTAATCTTTGAAAGTCCTACAAAGCAGTGCAAGAGCATCACAGATCATTTTTGATAAATCGACTGCATGGGACAAATGCACATGCCAAAAGGCCATTTATATACATTGATCAACGAACACAGTTATTCCTGGAACACATATTACCAACTGAAGTCAGTGGCTATAATGTTTACAGTATACTGCATAGATCAAAGTTCATTTACTGACTTGCTTTGTGGCTGGTGAAAACACCTAGGTGCAAAAAACCCTAACAAAAAAAAGCATGTACATCAAAGAAGAAAAAAAATGTTTTCCTGGTGAAATGTCAATCTTTAAGTGGAGCTCGACCTCAAACCGAGCACTTGACATTTGTGTCTGTTTGGCTTTGTGTTGGGTGGTACTAAATACAAGGGGGGACTGCAGGTGGTATACGTAACAGAGAGTCAGGGAAAACCTGACAGATCATCCTTTAAACGGCATCCGAGAAAACCTGACAGATCATCCTTCAAACGGCATCCGAGAAAACCTGACAGATCATCCTTTAAACATTGACAACATGGCGCCTATAAGCATGGTCACCCAGTTCATGGCGCCAAAGCAACTTTGCAGTATTTCGTTTTTTTGTTTGTTATTTCTCACCTTATTAGCTCAGAATGTCCTTTGCATTATTACATACAGCCGGAAATAACTTTTGGATATTAGAGCGGCGGTAACTCACCAGCATTTCAACCATAAAAAACGACTTTCCTGAATTGGATCCTTTGTTCGAACCACCAAGGCAATTCCACGTATCCCAGACTGCTCCAAGACGCCGCCGGCAGAGAAGAGGTTTTCGGTGTGGACTGAATTATCTTCGGTCACCGTTACCGTGACGGCTCTCAAGGAACAACCCTGAACTTTGTGCAAACACACTGGACTCCTTGACAACATTCCAGCCAGATTTCTAAGGGATGCTGCGGAAATTATCACCACCTGTGTAACTCACATTGTAAATCTGTCTATTGTACTAGGGTGTTTTCCCAGTGATCTAAAACTCGCAAGGGTCATTCCTCTATATATAAAAGGGAATAAGTTAGATCATGGAAACTATCGGTCTGTCTCAATCCTGTGTGTTTTATCGAAGGTCCTGGAAAGGATTATGTTCAAGCAGATTGACAGTTATATTTCCTTACATAGCCTATTCTATTAGCTCCAATCTGGCTTTAGGAAATCCCATTCCACGAACACTTGCCTACTATATCTAACTGACCACATCAGGAAGGAAGTAGACAGAGGGACATGTTGTGGTTATGTTATCTCCAAAAGGCGTTCGATACAGTGGATCATGACATTCTGTTAATCAAACTAAGAGCCATGGGCTTTAACAACTTAGCAGTAAAAAGGGTTATCTCTTACCTGCAAGGAAGAAAACAGATGGTGGATGTGGATGGGACCCTGTCTAAACCCAAAATCTTGAACTGCGGGGTACCCCAAGGGAGTGTGCTGGGTCCACTTTTCTTTCTATTGTATATAAATTATCTGAAATCTGCCTGTACATGTGACCCGTTCCTATATGGAGATGATTCTGCACTGTTGGTTTCCCACAAAGACAAAAAGGTGGTTGAGAAAGCCCTCAGTGCTGATCTTCTGAATGTCAGTAAATGGCTATATGACAATAAGCTGTCACTTCACCTTGGAAAAACAGAGTCCACCTCGTTCGGATCTAAGGTGAAACTGAGGAAATCCCCCTGATTTTAAGGTGGTAGTAGGTGACATAGTAGTCGCAGCAAAATACTCTGTTAAGTATCTTGGATGTGTGCTAGATAAACATCTGACAGGGGAGAGCATGGCACAAAACGTTATCTCCAAAGTTAACCATAAATTTAGGTTGCTGGCAAGAACCTCCAAATATCTCGATAAGAATGCAATGGGGACATTGGCAGGGGCTCTTCAGTGCCACTTTAACTATGAATGCTCTTCCTGGAACAATAGTGCCCCCAAGATAATACAAAATAAATTGCAGACATCTCAGAACAAATTAGTCAGGATTATTCTTAAACTTCCAGCACTTACGCATCTTGACTATTTCCACTTCGAAAGCGTTAGATGGCTCAAAGTGGAGGAGAGCGTCTCTCAGATTAAATGGTGTCTTGTAGATAAGATTGTCCACAGTATGGTCCCCAGGTACCTATGAAACTACTTTAACTTAGGAAGGGATAACCATAACTATTCCACTAGAAGGAGTGAAACTGACGTTGTTCCTTTTAGATTTAAAAGTGGTGTGGGGGAAAACACTAGTCTTCCGAAGAATTTGACACTTATAACCACCATAGGTAGTTTCAAGTTCTCAATGAAAAAAATGGCTAAATAGTAGCATGTCTCAAAAGTGAGTCGTAAGATTATAGTAGGTGGTTAAGAAGGAAATACCTGGAATATACACTCAATAACTGCTAGTGCCACCTTTAGCTGCAATGACTCCAACCAAATGCTTCCTGTAGTTGTTGATCAGTCTCTCACGTCGCTGTGGAGCAATTTTGGCCCACTCTTCCATGCAGAACTGCTTTAACTCACTGACGTGTGGGTTTTCAAGCATGAACTGCTCGTTTCAAGTCCTGCCACAACATCTCAATTGGGATTAGGTCTGGACTTTGACTAGGCCATTCCAAAACTTCAAATTTGTTGCTTTTTAGCAATTTTCATGTAGACTTGATTGTGTGTTTTGGATCATTGTCTTGCTGCATGACCCAGCTGGAAGCTACAGGAAGCATTTGGTTGGAGTCATTGCAGCTAAAGGTGGCACAACCAGTTATTGAGTGTAAGGGGGAAATTACTTTTTCACACAGGGGAATTGGGTGTTGCATAACTTTGTTTATGAAATAAATTAAATAAATATGTAATTGTTGTGTTATTTGTTCACTTATGTTCCCTTTATCTAATATTGGATTTTGGTTGAAGATCTGATAACATTCAGTATCACAAATATGCAAAAGTAGAGAAAATTAGAAAGGGGGCAAATACTTTTTCATAGCACTGTATAGCCCTATACAGTATATACAGATGTCCTAGCCTACCTCTTTCAGGTAATACATTAAAATATTCCAGGTATTTCCTTCTTAACCACCTACTATAATCCTATTTTGTTGCCTTACAACCTGGAATTAAAATGGATTTTGGGGGGGGTTGTATCATTTGATTTACACAACATGCCTACCTCTTTGAAGATGCAAAATATTTTTTGTTGTGAAACAAACAAGAAATAAGACAAAAAAACGGAAGACTTGAGCATGCATAACTATTCACCCCCCCAAAGTCAATACTTTGTAGAGCCACCTTTTGCAGCAATTACAGCTGCAAGTCTCTTGGGGTACATCTCTATAAGCTTGGCACATCTAGCCACTGGAATTTTTGCCCATTCTTCAAGGCAAAACTGCTCCAGCTCCTTCAAGTTGGATGGGTTCCACTTGTGTACAGCAATCTTTAAGTCATACCACAGATTCTCAATTGGATTGAGGTCTGGGCTTTGACTAGGACATTCCAAGACATTTTAAATGTTTCCCCTTAAACCACTCAAATGTTGCTTTAGCAGTATTCTTAGGGTCATTGTCCTGCTGGAAGGTGAATCTCCATTGCTACTCTCCCTTCCAGGACGGCTACAAGGCCCTCCCCCACCCTCCCTTCAACAAATCAGATCATGCCTCAATCCTGCTCTTCCCTTCCTATAGGCAGAAACTCAAACAGGATGTACCCGTGGTAAG
The DNA here is from genome assembly GCF_964263955.1 of Coregonus lavaretus. Classification (NCBI taxonomy): domain Eukaryota; kingdom Metazoa; phylum Chordata; class Actinopteri; order Salmoniformes; family Salmonidae; genus Coregonus; species Coregonus lavaretus. The sequence continues at coordinate 59,241 of NW_028163520.1, forward strand.
GACTGTTCAATGATGGTCTGACCAATCAGAATCTATGCTTCAAGATTGTTTTGATCATGTGGACTGGGATATGTAGCGGGTTGGCTCTGAGAATAAGATTGACATGTACACTGAGTTCATCAGGAAGTGTATAGGGGATGATGTTCCCACTGTGACAATTAAATCCTATCCAAACCAAAAACGTGGATACATGCCAGCATTCGTGCAAAACTGAAAGTGCAAACCACTGCATTTAACCACGGCAAGGTGACTGGTTAAGTACAAACAGTCCAGCTATGCCCTCTGTTAGGCAATTAAACAGGTAAAACGTCAGTACAGACACAAAATGGAGTCAAAAATCAACGGCTCAGACACGAGACGTAAGTGGCAGGGATTCCAGACAATCACGGATTATAAAGGGAAAACCAGCCACATCACGGACACCAGCGTCTTGCTCCTTGACAAGCTAACCACTTTCTTCAACCGCTTCGAGGGATACACAGTGCTGCATACGCGGGCCACCAACCCTCCCGTGGACAATGAGCTCTTGTTCTCTGTGGCCGACATGAGTAAGACATTTAAGAGTGTTAACCCTTGCAAGGCTGCCGGCCCAGAGGACCCCTCTCTAGCCGCGACCTCAGAGCATATGCATAGACCAGCTGCCGGGAGTGTTTACGGACATATTTTGCACATTTATAAAAAATAAAAAACAGAAATACCTTATGTGTTCAGACCCTTTGCTATGAGACTCAAAATTGAGCTCAGGTGCATCCTGTTTCCATTGATCATCCTTGAAATGTTTCTACAAATTCATTGGAGTCCACCTGTGGTATTTTCAATTGATTGGACATGATTGGGAAAAGCACATACCTGTCTATATAAGGTCCCACAGTTGACAGTGCATGTCAGAGCAAAAACCAAGCCATGAGGTTGAGGGAATTGTCCGTAGAGCTCAGAGACAGTATTGTGTTGAGGCACAGATCTGGGGAAGGGTACCTAAACATTTCTGCAGCATTGAAGGTCCCCAAGAGCACAGTGGCCTCCATCTCCGCCCGGCCAACTGAGCAATCGGGGGAGAAGGACCTTGGTCAGGGAGGTGACCAAGAACCCGATGATCACTCTGACAGAGCTCTGGAGTTCCTCTGTGGAGATGGGAGAACTTTCCAGAAGGACAATCATCTCTGCAGCACTCCACCAATCAGGCCTTTATGGTAGAGTGGCCAGCCAGAAGTCACTCCTCAGTAAAAGGCACATGACAGCCTGCTTGGAGTTTGCCAAAATAAACCTAAAGACTCTCAGACCATGAGAAACAAGATTCTCTGGTCTGATGAAACCAAGATTGAACTCTTTGGATGCCAAGCGTCATGCCAAGCGTCACATCAGGAGGAAACCTGGCACCATCCCTACGGTGAAGCATGGTGGTGGCAGCATCATGCTGTAGGGATGTTTTTTAGCGTCAGGGACTGGGAGACTAGTCAGGATCGAGGCAAAGATGAACAGAGCAATGTACAGAGAGATCATTGATGAAAACCTGCTCCAGAGCGTGAATGCCAAGCGTCACATCAGGAGGAAACCTGGCACCATCCCTACGGTGAAGCATGGTGGTGGCAACATCATGCTGTAGGGATGTTTTTTAGCGTCAGGGACTGGGAGACTAGTCAGGATCGAGGCAAAGATGAACAGAGCAATGTACAGAGAGATCATTGATGAAAACCTGCTCCAGAGCGCTCAGGACCTCAGACTGGGCCAAGGTTCACCTTCCAAAAGGACAACGACCCTAAGCACATCCAAGACAATGCAGGAGTGGCTAACTAAAGGTTAATCTAAAGGAAATGTGAGATAATGTCTTGATGCTTTTTATAGTGGAGATCAAGTTTATAAATTGCCTGACTGGGCTGATGAGACAGTGGATTGCGCAGTCAGATGTAACAGAGTAAATAGGCATTTTAACATCATAGATTTAGCCGGTGGTAACTTGTGGATCAGACACCGGCTGGAATGCGGTTTTAACCAATCAGCATTCAGGATTAGACCCACCCGTTGTGCTATAGTGATATAACATGTGATATAGAATGTGATATAGTATGTGATATAACATGTGATATAGTATGTGATATGTGATATAGCATGTGATATAGCATGTGACATAGAATGTGATATAGTATGTGATATGTGATATAGTATGTGATATAGTATGTGATATAGTATGTGATATAGCATGTGATATAGCATGTGATATAGCTCTGTAAGTCGCTCTGGATAAGAGCGTCTGCTAAATGATTAAAATGTAAATGTAGAGTGAGTCCATGTAACTTATGTGACTTGTTAAGCAAATGTTTTACTCCTGAACTTATTTAGGCTTGCCATAACAAAGGGGTTGAATACTTGTTGACCTAATACATTTCAGCTTTTTATTTTTAATTAATTTGTAAACATTTCTAAAAACATAATTCCACTTTGTCATTATGGGGTATTGTGTGTAGGCCATATCTTAATTTAATCAATTTTTAATTCAGGCTGTCACACAAGAAAATTTTGAAAAAGTCAGGGGGTTTGAATACTCTCTGAAATACATGAAAGTCCTTTCATCTGAGGAGACTAGGAGGGGCAACGTTTTCTTATTTAAATACAGAGTAGATGTCTTTGCCTTCATAACATCTTCATTAAAAATATGTACCTTTCACAGACAATGGAATATCCCGTAGAAACCACCAGGTCCTTTGTTTTAAGTCCCGCTGCAGTACTGTGTCACATCAATCAACGAGACTGAAATCGAGAACGAGCGTGTTACCCAAAAGGCTTTGCAAGTAAGAACAGTTTTCTCTCTTCACAGGAGACAATATTCAAACAGTTACGGTTTAGAAGATAAAGAAGAGGACATTAGGAAACAGATATTCAAGAGAGAGCTACATTGCAGAGATTGGCCGTACTTGTCACCGTCAGCCTCAGTACTGCTTTTCTCTCCATATAATGTGTGTGATTACTGCAGATGGAGTCTGAGAACCAAGTAAATGCTTGACGTACAGCAAAAATGAACAAAAACCTATTATAAGCCAGGATATTTCTCCTTTTGCTGTGATTTCAAGGTTCCTTCACAATAAAGGAAACCTGACTGATGGTGAAACGTTCGTCCTAATGAGAGAAAGAGATGCTTACTTGAGACTGACAGTGACACTGTAAAATATGTTAAAACATGAGATACTAATTTAATATCCAGTATACCACCAGCATATATAGTGCACAGAAACACTTACAAAATAAATGTATTTTCTAGTAATTCCAAACGAAGTTTCCACATCAACAAATCAACACGTGCTTATACACAGACCTTCCAAATGTCACAATCAGTCTATAACATTATTTCTAACTGTAAAAGTGGGTGCTCTCAGTCCCTCTCAGAATGATTGGGGTTGCTGCAGTCCTTTTCTATTCAGACTCTCACATTTCATCCCAGTAGAACAAGCAGAGCAGAGCCAGCAGGGCAGAGCCAGCAGAGCAGAGCCAGCAGGGCAGAGCCAGCAGAGCAGAGCCAGCAGGGCAGAGGCAGCAGGGCAGAGGCAGCAGAGCAGAGCCAGCAGGGGCAGAGCCAGCAGAGCAGAGGCAGCAGAGCAGAGGCAGCATTAGGAGCCATTAGAGCAGAGGCAGCAGAGCAGAGGCAGCAGAGCAGAGGCAGCAGGTCAGAGCCAGGAGAGCAGAGCCAGCAGAGCAGAGCCAGCAGAGCAGAGGCAGCAGAGCAGAGGCAGCAGAGCAGAGGCAGCATTAGGAGCCAGCAGAGCAGAGCCAGCAGAACAGAGCCAGCAGAGCAGAGGCAGCAGAGCCAGAAGAGCAGAGTTAGCATTAGGAGCCAGCAGAGCAGAGGCAGCATTAGGAGGCAGCATTAGGAGACAGCAGAGCAGAGCCAGCAGAGCAGAGCCAGCAGAGCAGAGGCAGCAGAGCAGAGCCAGCAGAGCAGAGGCAGCATTAGTAGCCAGCAGGGCAGAGGCAGCATTAGGAGCCAGCAGAGCAGAGGCAGCATTAGGAGGCAGCATTAGGAGCCAGCAGAGCAGAGCCAGCAGCGCAGAGCCAGCAGAGCAGAGGCAGCATTAGTAGCCAGCAGGGCAGAGGCAGCAGAGCAAAGGCAGCAGAGCAGAGGCAGCAGGGCAGAGCCAGCAGAGCAGAGGCAGCATTAGGAGCCAGCAGAGCAGAGGCAGCATTAGGAGCCAGCAGAGCAGAGGCAGCATTAGGAGCCAGCAGAGCAGAGGCAGCATTAGGAGCCAGCAGAGCAGAGGCAGCATTAGGAGCCAGCAGAGCAGAGGCAGCATTAGGAGGCAGCATTAGGAGGCAGCATTAGGAGGCATTATTAGGAGGCAGCATTAGGAGGCAGCTTTAGGAGCCCATTCAGGCTCAATCTGGTCCATCTTTCACTGCTATTAGAGAGTGTCCAGTCTCAGAGACTCAGCAGATAGAACAGAGCACAACAGAACAAAATAGAACAGAACAGAACAGAACAGAATGGAGTACAACAGAACAGAACAGAATGGAGCACAACAGAACAGAACAGAACAGAACAGAATGGAGTACAACAGAACAGAACAGAACAGAATGGAGCACAACAGAACAGAATGGAGTACAACAGAACAGAACAGAACAGAACAGAACAGAACAGAACAGAACAGAATCGAGTACAACAGAACAGAACAGAACAGAACAGAACAGAACAGAATGGAGTACAACAGAACAGAACAGAACAGAACAGAACAGAACAGAATGGAGTACAACAGAACAGAACAGAACAGAACAGAATGGAGCACAACAGAACAGAATGGAGTACAACAGAACAGAACAGAACAGAACAGAACAGAACAGAACAGAATGGAGTACAACAGAACAGAACAGAACAGAACAGAACATAACAGAATGGAGCACAACAGAACAGAACAGAACGGAACAGAGCAGAACAGAGCAGAACAGACCAGAACAGAGCAGAACAGAACAGAGCAGAGCAGAACAGAACAGAACAGAGCAGATAGAACAGAGCAGATAGAACAGAGCACAACAGAACAGAGCAGAAAGGAGCACAACAGAGCAGATCAGAGCGGAACAGAATGGAGTACAACAGAACAGAACAGAACAGAATGGAGCACAACAGAACAGAACAGAATGGAGCACAACAGAACAGAACAGAACAGAACAGAATGGAGCACAACAGAACAGAATGGAGTACAACAGAACAGAACAGAACAGAACAGAATGGAGCACAACAGAACAGAATGGAGTACAACAGAACAGAACAGAACAGAACAGAACAGAACAGAACAGAGCAGAACAGACCAGAACAGAGCAGAACAGAACAGAGCAGAACAGAGCAGATAGAACAGAGCAGATAGAACAGAGCACAACAGAACAGAGCACAACAGAAGAGAGCAGAAAGGAGCACAACAGAGCAGAGCAGAATGGAGCACAACAGAGCACACCAGAGCAGAACAGAGCAGACAGAACAGAACAGAGCTGAACAGAAGAGAGCAGAACAGAGCACACCAGAGCAGAACAGAGCAGAGCAGAACAGAGCAGAGCAGAGCAGAACAGAACAGAGCTGAACAGAAGAGAGCAGAGCAGAACAGAGCAGAACAGAGCAGAGCAGAACAGAAGAGAGCAGAGCAGAACAGTACAGAGCAGAACAGAACAGCACTGGAGTGGAGCAGCATTTAGACTACCCCTTTAAACACACACACACACACACACACACACAGTCTGGCTGTTCCGGCCCTGAGGGAGTGGTGGTGGTGGGGAGTGCCGTCTGCCTTGAGCCCCATCAGCCAAGAGACCGTGTTGGTCGCTGTGACGCCATCTGCACCACCTGCAGGGAAACGTTTAGTCGTTAGCTGTGGGGGAACGGGCACAGGGCTCGGCTACGCCAGCCAAACCCAGGACCAAACCAACCAGCACCTTAAAGGGTCCTGCGGTGCACTGTGGAGCACGGCGGGGTGTCTGGTAAGATGCCTGTGGACTTTCACTGTGCCAAGTAATTCCATTACTGTCTCTAGGTTGTCTGGGGTTGTCTCTGTTACTTTGAAATGACAGCAGAAGTGATTTAAGGCCTCCCGAGTGCCGCAGTGGTCTAAGGCACTGCATCGCAGTGCCAGCTGAGCCACTAGAGATCCTGGTTTGAATCCAGGCTCTGTCGTAGCCGGCCGCGACTGGGAGACCCATGGGGCGCCATGCAATTGGCAGAGCGTCGTCCAGGGTAGGGGAGGGAATGGCTGGCAGGGATGTAGCTCAGTTGGTAGAGCATGGAGTTTTGCAATGCCAGGGTTGTGGGTTCGATTCCCAAGGGGGGTATGAAAAAAAATAATAATAATGTTACTCACTAACTGTAAGTCGCTCTGGATAAGAGCGTCTGCTAAATGACTAAAATGTAATGTTGGAGAGAGAGAGGGACCACGTTCAGATGAGGCTGCTACATTAATTGTCACAAAAGGAAGCTACCGATTCAAGACTGAAGTTCCAGTTATACATTCTAGGGTGGTCAGTAGAGAAACTACTACGCAAAGTTCATCTTAGTCCATCTGTTAATTAAAAAAAAATGTCTAACATCAAAAAGTAAAACAACAGGTCTTTTAGTATATTCACTGAGAACTGACTTTGATTTTGTCCTAAATGGCATCCTAGTCCCTATGAAGTGGACTACTTTTGACCAGAGCCCTATGGAGCCTGGAAAAAAGTAGTGCAGTACGTATGCAATAGGGTACCATTTGGGACTACGTAAGTGGGGGCAAGTTAGTATGCCTTAGTGTGCTGCCTTGGCTATATCCACGATGTTAGTGACGTTAGGGGTCAGTTTGGTAGAAGAAGGAGATCTGGACAGCTTGTCTTACCCAGCGACAGATATTACGCACAAACTGTATCGTGACGAACAATCAGACAAATAAACTAGAATAAGAGAGGGATGGAGATGGTGGCAAATTAGTGAGTTGGGAGAAGAGAAGGGGTTGGAGGGAGAAGAGAAGGGGTTGGAAGGAGAAGAGAAGGGGTTGGAAGGAGAAGAGAAGGGTTTGGAGGGAGAAGAGAAGGGGTTGGAAGGAGAAGAGAA